>NC_135239.1:51260897-51560897 GCF_051348905.1 Ranitomeya variabilis | reverse complement strand
GTAAGCCCACCCTGGATGAGTGAGCCCAAGAGAGAACCTCTGGTCGCAAATTAGATGGCACAAAATTCTTGCCCGGGGGCACAGACTCTAGCAAAACCAGGGCCACGGTCCTCAGGCTCTCAGAAGGGACAATTAGCCGAGGCTCCTCTTCCTCCTCTACTGAAGACACTAAGGAGCGTGAGAGAGCATCGGCATGGATGTTCTTCTCCCTGGAGAGAAAATGAAGGGTGAAGTGGAAACGGGAGAAGAACAAGGACTATCTAGCCTAGGGAGTTTAGCCGCTGGGCAGTCTGCAAATAAACCACATTTTTGTGGTTTTTATACACTTGGAAAGGAAAACGAGCCCCCTCCAGGTGGTGTCTCCACTCCTAGAAGTCCAACTTCATAGCTAGCAACTCCCTGTCCCCGATGGAATAATTCCTCTCCTCTGGTGTGAAGGTCTTGGAGAAAAAGAAGGAAGGATGCTTCAAACCTTGAGCATCCTTTTGGAAGAGGACTGCTCCAGCACCGACGGATGAGGCATCCACCTCCATTATAAATGGTTTATCTACATCGGGGCGATGTAGGATGGGAGCGCTAGCAAAATGAGACTTAATAGAGAGGAGGGCCTTGGAGACCTCCTCCGACCACATTTTGGGATTTGCTCCCTTCTTGGTGAGGGCTACCAAGGGAGCTACCAGTGTTGAGAAGTGAGGAATGAACTGGCGATAATAGTTAATGAACCCCATGAAGCGCTGCACTGCTTTGAGAGAGAGGGGTTCCTGCCAGTCCATCACAGCCTGTAGCTTGGCAGGGTCCATAGCCAATACCTGGGCGGAGATGATATAGCCAAGGAAAGGCAAGGACACCTGCTCAAACACACACTTCTCCAATTTGGCTTAGAGGGAGTTTGCCCGTAGGAGGCTGAAGACTTTGCTAACATCTCTACGGTGGGAATCCAAATCTGGAGAGTAGATGAGAATATCATCCAGATAGACTACCACCGAGGAGGAGAGCATATCCCGGAAGATATCATTCACAAAGTCTTGGAAAACGGCTGGGGCATTACAGAGCCCAAAAGTCATCACCAGGTATTCATAGTGCCCATCCCTGGTGTTAAAAGCCGTCTTCCATTCGTCCCCCTCACGGATGAGAATCAGGTTGCAAGCACCCCCAGATCTAGTTTAGTAAATACCCTTGCTCCCCGTAGCCTATCGAAGAGCTCAGATATCAGGGGCATAGGGTACTTATTCTTAATGGTGATGGCGTTAAGACCCCTGTAGTCTATGCATGGACGTAGTTCTCCCTTTTCTTCTTCTGCACGAAGAAGAACCTCGCCCCTGCAGGTGACACTGACTTCCCAATAAACCCTCTTGCTAAATTCTCCTGGATGTATTGAGTCATTGCCTCCATCTCTGGGAGAGTCAGGGGGTAGACCCGACCCCGGGGAGGCTCTGCCCCAGGCAAGAGATCAAAAGGACAGTTATAGGAGTGGTGAGGTGGAAGGGTCTCCGTAGCCCTCTTGGAAGAACACGTCCGCATAGGACCAATAGCGCTTGGGGAGAGAAGAAAGATCTGCGGATACTTCTGTAATGGCAACCTGAGCGCACTCCCTCAGACATTTGCCCTCACAAGATTCACTCCATCCCAAAATTCTCCCTGAGGACCACTCTATATGAGGGGAGTGGTAACGTAACCAGGGTATCCCTAGCAGGATCTCGTCTATTCCCTCGGGAATGACAAGAAGAGAAATAATCTCCTGATGGGATGGAGACATAAATAACATAAATGGGATGGTCTGGTGTGTTATTTGTGAGGGCAGAGTCGACCCGTTCTCCCCTTGTACAGTCACCGGCTTGACGAGCATCACCATGGGTATTGCGTGGCGTTGGGCGAAGGCAGAGGACATAAAATTCCCCTCCGCCCCTGAATCCACACAAAGCTCGACTATAAGAATGGATGGGCCTAAAGTGATTGTCCCTTTAAAGGATAGTTTGGAGGAAAATGCCGCTGTGTCTAGTGAACCTCCTCCTATGGTTACTAGACGCGTTCGTTTCCCGACTGCTGGGGACATTTCTTGGCATAATGTCCTAACTGCTGGCAGACATTACAGACCATGGGTATTCGAGCGGCCTGGGACTTAGGTCCCACTCGAGAAACTTCCATGGCCTTTTGGGACTCGGATGCCTGAACAGGATATTCCAGAGGCCTGGTGAAGGTAAGAGCCAACCGGAACCTCTGCCTACACTGGGTTCGCTCCAAACTTCGTTCGTTAAAACGAAGGTCAATGTGGGTGGATATAGTTATTAACTCTTCCAGTGTGGCAGGAATCTCCTGGTGGCCAAGGCGTCCTTTACATGGTCAGCCAGTCCCTTCCAGAACAGTGCGATAAGGACTTTATCCAGCCACTCCAGCTCAGATGCCAAAGTCTGGAAATGGATGGCGAATTGACTGACCATGGACAAGCCCTGTGTCATAGCCCGCAGTTGGAGCACCATATCATGGGTGACACGAGGTCCCATAAAGATCTGTTTCAGAGAGTTCAAGAAGCCAGGAGCACTCTGCACCACATGACCATCATGATCCCACAGTGGCGTTGCCCACTCCAATGCCCTGCCCCACAGAAGGGAAATAATAAATACATCTTTAGCCAGTTCCATGGGAAAACGTGCAGCCAGGAGCTTTAGATGTATGGTACACTGGCTCACAAATCCCCGACACAGCTTACTGTCACCAGCAAACTTGTCTGGTAACGGGAGATGGGATAATGTCAGAGCAGAGGTGGCAGTGGACAAACTGTCTGCAGCTACGCTAGCAGCCTGAACAGCAACTGCGGTGACATCCATGGCTGAGGTTATGCTCTCAATAGCCACCAACCTACCCTCCAGCTGCTGGATGTACCACTGTAGACGCTGATCGTCCGCCATTACTAGCCAGACCCTGGCGCTAGTATAGTTAGGGCTGGCGGAACGCACAGAGTAAATATAAAGATAGTAAAGGAGCATTCGCAGCCCGGGGTCCACCGTGCAGGAGTGGACCCTGCTGATAGGTAATGGCGGCACTATATGGAGGTACTACACCAGAATAGACACGGGTTCCGTCACCCGGTCTGTACAGGAGCGAACTCTGTTGCTCCACAGAGTCACAGGGAATCAAGGAAATGCTGTGCCCTGTTAGCTGTCACAGGGAGCAGCAAATGAATGCTAGTGGGATCCCTGCAATTCACCCCCACTATACTGGTGCTTGATCCCGCACTGACCCTCGGTGGTTTTTGAGCCCGTGCCTGAGGACACCCTGAGTCAGATGCAGAGATCGAGCAGGAGTTCCCACCCTACACTGACCGATTGTCTAGAGTAATTGAGGATAGCCGCACAGAGTGCGTACAGCACCGCACTGGTGGTCACTGCTGGTTAGACGCAGTACAGATCATGCTCTTGTGTATAGATTAGCCCTGTCAGGCGCTAGTTAACTCCAACATTCATGAGCATTCAACATCACTAGGAATGGGAATGATTAAGGAGCAATCACCAGAACAGGCATACAACCACACACACATGATAACAGGTTTATACTAGCGCATGGCCGTGCAGCCATGCAAACTTTTTATAGCTGTAGCTCTCCAGGACCATCCTAGTGGACAAATAGGAGCTGCTACAGGACCTGAGCATGTGACCCCTGACCTCCAATGAGAGGTCTTCCCTTGGGCATGCTCAGAAGGAAAAAAGCAGGACTTAGTCCCAGGAGTGCCTGCTCGCTGCTGAACAGTACTGGTTATAATGGCTGAACCTGGAAGGCCAGCAGTAACCAAACGCACAGTATCTGTCTGATCCAGGCACTGGGACCGACGTCTCTGCTGAGCAGGCTCCTCTCTGGCTGGAGGAGAATGAGAGACTGCAGCAGAGGTGGTTTGAGATTCCCCCTGGGCAGCAGTGGGAATTTGCCACCTAACACCGACTTACTCCCTTTTCGTCCACTACTTGTCTGTGATCATCAGCGAGTGCGTCAACCTCCGGACGAACTCCAGCTGAACCATTGATCGAACGATTCACAACAGGGTAAGTTTCCAAATCTTCCTCTCCCTCTTCCCCACTACTAGTACCCGTTAGCACCTGTCTGTAAACCAGCCATGTCTGGCAGAATCTAACTGCCTGCCTGTGAATCAGCCATGCCAGTCAGTATATCTGCTGCACCTGCCGTGTCTACCTGTATACCTGACATTCCTGTGAGCACCTGTCATAACAGATTCCTGCCCCTTTGGGGGTCAGCTCCCATACATCTGAGGTCGGTATGTCTGTCCTGGAGTAGCACCTGTTATCCATCTGGAGCAAAGTCTAACCCCACTATCATGGGCTCCAGCGAAGAGTCGGATGTTTGCTCAGCCAAGCCCTACAGGCTCTCCTCGGTCCATGGCACAGTGGGTCCATGATGCTCTCACAGGGTCATGTCTTTTGGTATCATGAGATCATATCTATAGGTCCCTATGGAGTTAAATATACAAAACGTCCCATATAATAATAGCCTTGTTTGTAATTTCATACAGAAAGCAGCATAGCAAGTGGGGAACATGATGAAGAGCTCAAGCTTAGCTTAGTAGATTCCAGAGATATCAATCAAATTCAGCTTCAGTAGAATTTGCTTGTAAAACAAGTCCTATCTGGGGATACCGCTTGGTGGCCTATGCCACAGGACACCTTGTCTACTCTTGACGTGTCAAGGCTGTTTTGTAACAAGGGTGACCTACACGATATCAAATGAGTACTTTTTTAATGTTATGGAAATAATACTTTTGGAGAACCCTTTGTTAGAATAAAATTAAGTGAAATAGATACAGTTCTAGGTTCCCAAGCTCCTATCTAGTATGATAGATGATGACATGATGCTCCGTTTTTATAAGGAATTGCAACAAAAGGTAATTGAACATGGAGCCTTCTTTCATATTTATGGGCAGATTTTATCCTCAAAAGCTTTAATTAAAAATTTTGCATGTGACAAATCACAAAGTGGAAGCCATTGCATTGGCTCTAGGATTTCAAGTTGTAAAGTAATAAAAAAAGATGATTTTTCTGTCCTGTTTTTTATGTACATCTTTTATTCTGTTTAAGAAAACAGCTGTTTCAAGCTTTATCAGAGCGCATACAAATACAGAAAGATAAGTGCTTACTTGGCAAGCTGTACTTTGTTTCCATAACACAGCACTGAAAAGAGATTTATTTGTCCCAAAATCAATACAAACCTTTTCAATAGTTCAGTTTAAAATGTGTCAATTTTGCTGTTATTTAGTATATATATATATGATAAATGATTTTCTCTTTGTAGCATTGATTTCGATCGCTGCAAAAATACATAAAAACAGAAATTGGAGGCCTTGTGGTTTCTGTAATGTCAGGAACAATTACCACTGAGTTCCTATACGTGAAACAGTCTGATTGTTAAAGCAATGCACTCAAGTAAATCTACAAGGCAGTGATGAGCAAGACAATTTCATTGCAATTGTAATCTTCTACATGGAGGAAAGAAGCCAGGCTTATGACTCGAGGAAAAAAAGATTGCTATTATGAAGTTACAGGAAACAGATCTGTATAGTGTTATGTCTCCTACACCGCTGGTCTGGTCCTGGTAAACGGAATAACCTTGCTAAGAAGTCACAGAAACAAAATCACTGCTTTATTTGATTTGCTAAATCACATATTCCCTCTCCCCCAAATGACCTTAAAATGATCCATTATTTCAACCGCTGTCAATCTTTCTATCACTAATACAAATTATCGTAAATTTAAATCAGAATTACTTTTCTGCATTTATCTTTACAGTATACATACATCTCTGGCAAAGAGACCATGGCAAAATGTTCAGTTTGTCTGATTTTTCTCTTTATAGGTATATTTTTGAGTAAAATGTAAATTTTACTTTTATTCTATAAACTTCTGACAACATGTCTCCGATTTTCCAAGCAATAAATTTTGTATTTTTTTTTCTGAAAAGGAGAAATGGTCAAAATAAAAAAACAACAACTTGTGCTTTCAGACCTCAAATAATGCAAAGAAAACAAGTTAATAATCTTTTAAAAACAACATCACTAATGTTTTAACTCAGGAAGAGTTCAGAAATCAATATTTTGTGGAATAACCATGATTATTAATCACAGCTTTCATGCGTCTTGGCATGCTTTCCACCAGTCTTTCACACTGCTTCTGGGGCAAAAATGTAAGCAGTTCTTCCTTGTTTGATGGCTTATGACTATCCATCATCCTCCTGATTACATTCCAGAGGTTTTCAATGGGCTTCAGGTCTGAAGATTGGGCTGCCCATGACAGGGTTTTGATGTGGTGGTCTCTTAATTTTTGCCAGAGCTGTATATACAGTGGGGAAATAAGTATTCGATACACTGCCAATTTTGAAAGTTTTCCCACCTACAAAGAATGGAGAGGTCTGTAATCATAGTTGGTACCCGTCAACTGTGAGAGACAGAATCTTAAAAAATTCAGAAAATCACATTGTATGATTTTTACATAATTTGCATTTTTTTGCACACCTATTTATTTTGATTTACGTAATTGCTTATACTGTATTGTTTTGTCCATTTTGCAGCATCTTGGTATATTTTTATAAACACTGCTACACATCTGCATGTTTTTCACATTATCTGACATGAAATCAGAATAAACCTTTCCCGTTTTATTTAATTTAGGATTACCATAATTATTATTTGCCAAATGCCAGCATAATGAGAGAGAGGGAATGTTTTAAGGCATTTTTATTACTTACTGCAATATCAAAAGTTTACATACACTGAGATTACTATGTCCTACAATGTCACAGCATTGCAAAGTTGAGACAACATCAAAAGTGCTTATTACCACCAGGAAGATGGAAGGGGACCTGAGGATTGGACTTGAAGCTGTGTGGATGTTCAGGTGAAAGATCATCTAGTTCTAGTCACTGTCACTTATTCTAGAGAGAACCCTGAAAAGAAATAGTTATCATTGAAGAACCTTTCTGGCTATGGAGTCCACGGGTATCTGTGCATGATGTCTTTTTCAGGTGTGCAATCTCGTAGAGTTTTTCAAGAAGAAAACGCTACAGGAACGCCATTTGTTTTCCTGAAGCATTTTTATTAACAATTTTTTTTAGTTATTTCATGAGCAGCTTTTCAGTGTTTTTGGTCTGAGGTGTATTATTTTCTGGGGTGTCTTTTTACTAGAACTTTCCGGCCATGTTCTAAACCTATTAAAAAATGAATAATCAGTTGAATTCTTTTGTTTGAGCGAAAAAGCTAGCAAAATGCTTAATAAGATGCTTTGGTATCTTATGAGCATCTTTTGAGCCTTTCCATTGACTTTTATCTAAACGTATAGATCGTTCTCAGATTGTAAAATACATGAATGCTTTGTTCTATTATCCCTTTATGTCTTTGGAAATCTGAAGAAGTTGTCCTTTTTACATAGAAATGCACATGTTGAGTCTTTTGAGTGTTTAGTGAGTGCTTTTTTTGGTGTTTTGGTGAGGAATTCAAATGAAAAAGATGTCATGTGCACATATCCTAACAAGCAATGCTCCAAAAAATGCTCCAAAAAAAGCATGCAAATTAGGTCTCCTGCCAAAGGAAGAAACTGTCACTACAGTGCCACCTCTTAATAGTTGCTACCCTGTAAATCCCGCACAAACACAAGCCTTTACATGGCTACATTAAAGGAAAAATAATAAGATTATACTCTGTAAAGAAGGTGATAAAAAACGAAAAATAATCATCGCAAATGCCAGAACTGTCTGTGATGCAATGGGTTGAGGATTTTAACTCAGTTCAGTCACTATTGTCTTTCATTAAAAGTACCTGTCAAATCACAAATTGATTTGTTACATAAAGAGATGACATTTTCCATGAACGAGTCATACAGAAATGGCTAAACATTAATTCTTTATATTTATGTTTTATTTAAACATTCTTTGAATATCAAGTCAGAAAAATAACTAGACCCAATAGTCAACTGATTGATTAGTCTTATGTCTTAAAGGGACATTTCAAGGTTAAGAAGAACTAAGCAATGTTTTAAATGCAAAATACTGCAAAGAATATTAAAGGTCAAAATTCAACAGAATGGAATACCAAATGTGCATAGAAGTGAAATTCATTTTATATACATAAACATACATATATATAAACTTTTTTTCTTTTCCTAAATGTTTTCAAAATCCCAAAGCAAAAAAAGACTAATGGTAACTGGTGAAATTGAGGGTATTTTACTGGAATTTAAAACTGTTAATTTGATCCCAAAATTTCCAATCTGACCACGTAAGTTCACCTTTAATGAATGACATTACCTTTATAGTTGTGACATATTAATTAAAAGACCAAACACTAACTCCATATGTGACGTAATGTCTATAGTATTACAACCACTGTGGGCAGTAGATGGTCGGCTCACACTACATAAGCATAACTTGAGATGTTCAAATCTACTAAGACTTACTGTAAATTCATCAAATTGCACAAACTTTTCAGGGAAATTTAATTCTCAGCAAACTTAATTGATGCAAATTGAATGTTTCTTATTATGCTCTCAAAACACAGGAGGATAAAAAAACATAGGATGTTAAAAAGGAAAAAAACAAAACAAAAAAGCCCACTCCCCTAACTCTTCAACTCTCCCGCTGTCCTCGCAGTCTGCAGTCAAATCTTCAGCGCCTCCTCTTTTCCATTCCCATAGTCATGCGCATGCTCTTTGGCCTCTTTACTCTGTCCAATCCTTTCGGCTCGAGTAAGCCATTACTGGATGTTGTGACATCAGTCAGGCTATGTGCTTCATAAATGTTGTAAAGTCACTATGCACACCTTGAAATCACATAAACACCAGTTGTATGTACAGTTGCGAGAAGATGATAACTTGCTGAGAAGTTGGTGTGGGCAACACTTAAGTAAACTACACTGAGCGTGGAAATCTGTTCTATTGAAATGTGGAACTCATGAGATGTTAAGGAGATCTCTTTGTTGGAGCTGGAACACCTGGCCTCTTCCAAAGCTTTGACTTAAAATGTCTATGATGATGTCAGATGAGTTCCCTGGTATAACTTAAAAACCCAGCATAGATTACTGCAAAAAAAAGACCATAGTAAAAGAAAGCCAAATCTGTCTCTTGTGCTGGGATAAGTGAGCAACCTAAGGTCCCCAATTCCCACTTAAAGGACCCAACTTTCTAGAAAAAGTGTGATCTTGTTGTGCAGAACTGGATCCCACAACCTAATGCAGTACTCTTTGCTGTTAAACGGTAACCACTTAGTTGGTGTTACCTTTTGGTAACCACTTAGCAAAATATGCGGTTGTTATGGGTTATTGCAAAGGGTGAGCTTTCAACCTATCCTGTGAGATTTTGCTCTTTCACAGCGAGAAGAACTTCGGAGGGTTATGTAATCCCACTCTGCATGCCAGAATCCAACTACCTGGAAGTTTGACCCTGACTTTGACTACACTGTGTTCCAAGTTATTATGCAAATTGGATTTAAGTGTCAAAACGATTTAATTGTTTTGTTTTTCAAATAAACTCGTGGATGGTATTGTGTCTCAGGGCTCAATGGATCACTGAAATCAATCTTAAACACATGTGATAATTAGTTTTCCAGGTGATTCAAATTAAAGGAAAACTACTTAAAAATGATGTTCCACATTATTAAGCAGGCCACAGGTTTCAAGTAACATGGGAAAGAAAAAGCATCTCTCTGCTGCCATAAAGCATCAAATAGTGCAATGCCTTGGTCAAGAGATGAAAAAAAACATTAGATATTTCCTGAAAACTTAAACGTGATCATCGTACTGTTAAGAGATTTGTGGCTGAATCTGAGCACAGACGTGTTCATGCTGATAAAGGCATAATGAGGAAGATTTCTGCCAGGCAAGTTCATCGGATTAAGAGAGCAGCTGCTAAAAAGCCATTACAAAGCAGCAAACAGATATTTGAAGCCGCTGATGCCTCTGGAGTCCCTCGAACCTCAAGGTGTAGGATCTTTCAAAGGCTTGCTTTGGTTCATTAACCTACTATTCGGCCACCCCTAAACAGTGTTCACAAGCCGAAATGGTTGTAGTGGGCCCAGACATACATGAAGACTAATTTTCAAACAGTCTTGTTTACTGATTAGTGTCGAGCAACCCTGGATGATCCAGATGGATGGAGTAGTGGATGGTTGGTGGATGGCGATCATGTCCCAACAAGGATGTGACGTCCGCAAGTAGGTGGAGGAGTCATGTTTTGGGACAGAATCATGGGAAACAGCTGGTAGGGCCCTTTAAAGTTCCTGAAGATGTGAAAATGATCTCTGCAAAGTATATAGAGTTTCTGACTAACAACTTTCTTCCATGGTATAAAAAGCAGAAACGTGCCTTGAGGAGCAAAATCATCTTCATGCATGACAATGCACCATCTCATGATGCAAATACCACTGAGTCATTGGCTGCTATGGGCATAAAAGGAGATAAACTCATGGTGTGGCCACCATCTTCCCCTGTCCTCAACGCTATAGAGAATCTTTGGAGTATCATCAAGCTAAAGATCTATGAGGGTGGGAGGCAGTTCACATAAAAACAGCAGCTCTGGGAGGGCTATTCTGACTTCATGCAAAGAAATACAAGCAGAAACTCTCCAAAAACTCACAAGTTCAATGGATGCAAGAATTGTGAAGGTGATATCAAAGAAAGGTTCCTATGTTAACATGTAACTTGGCCTGTTAGGAGGTTCTGGAGGTAAATAGCTTTTTTGTTCAATGAATGTGACCTCCTAATGCCGCAAATTCCACAAATGAGCATTTTCAGCTCTTTAAAACATATCAAATGTCTAGAAATTCTACTGTGCCTAATAATTTGGAACAGTGCATTTTGAGGTTTTATTCATTTTGGAGATTATACTGTTATCATTGGGAGGTTTCTTCAATAAAATTCGATGTATACTCTAAAGGGTGATGACTTTTATTAGACTGACTGTCATTTGGACCGACCATTTAGGAAAATCCGAGAAAAATATAATTTGCATAATAATTTGGAACATAGTGTAGAAAGGTGAGTCCATTAGGTGGGCATTAGGGCCTTTTGTGACGACTTTGGTTAAAATTTGATATTTAGAAAAATGTCTAACATTTCCTTAAATAAAAAGGGCAGTTTGAGACTGGCAGAAGGTAAGAAGAACTTAAAGTGATTTTTGGACTGAATATAGTGCACATGTTCTTGGCTTCAAAATAGATTTTTCTCCAAATGTAAAAGGATATATGATTATGTTTCTGTGCTGGTTGCCAAATAGCAGAACACAATGTAAAATAAAAAAAATCCAAAAGATTGTTGTACTTGTGCATTCATAAGTTAAAAAGGTGAACTGTAATGCAAAGTTACCTACAAATAAGAGGCCTGGGAACAAACATAGTTTGATTCTCGTAAAAGCACAAGTGGTTTTTAAAAGCCACAACCCTGCTGACTTTAGATCTTAAAAATAGAATAGAAAGTGACTCTAAAGTGAGGGAAATCTTGATATTATTAGACTAAAGAAACCTGTACTTATAAATGATACAGGGGGTCTGATTTCTTCTACAACGTTGCACTCAAAAGAAGAAATTGAAAACAGTTACAATAAAATAAACTTTCAACAGCAATATTATTACTTGCAGTACTATTAATGGTAGTAGCACTATAATATGTAATAGTGCTTTTAAACTGTTTACATTTCTAATATAACTATTGGAGAGATAATTATTTACAATGTATTTAGCATTAAATGTATTTACATTTTATGCTTTGCACATACCATAATTAATAGAAGTGCAACTGATACTAACACTGCTCCTACCAGTAATAAAAATAGAAAATATTGTTCATTTCCATATGGAGTTAGGCTAAATTCACAACTAGTTTTAGCAAAAACATTGAGCAAAACTCCCAAGAGGTATGCCAATCTATTTGGTCAATTTACAGTATCCCAAAATCTGGAATATGTCAAGATTCTGCATCCTCAACTTTTTTGAAGAAAGTAGTTTGTGTCACTTTTATTTATATAATACTAGCTATTGAACCCGTTCTACGCCCGGGTGGCGAGCATTTATATTGGAATATGGTCTCCATCCTGGTATGTGCTGCTCCTATCCTGTCATATGCTGCTCCATCCTGCGCCCCCATCCTGTCATGTGCTGCTCCACCGTGTCATGTGCTGCTCCATCCTGCGCCCCCATCCTGTCATGTGCTGCTCCACCGTGTCATGTGCTGCTCCATCCTGCATCCCCATCCTGTCATGTGCTGCTCCACCGTGTCATGTGCTGCTCCATCCTGCGCCCCCATCCTGTCATGTGCTGCTCCACCGTGTCATGTGCTGCTCCATCCTCATCCCCATCCTGTCATGTGCTCCCATCCTGCGCCCCCATCCTATCACGTGCTGCTCCATCCTGCGCCCCCATCAGTGCGGGCGGCTGTGCTGAGTGCGGGCGGCTGTGCTGAGTGCGGGCGGCTGTATGTGGCTGTGCTGAGTGCGGGCGGCTGTATGTGACGTGGCTGTGCTGGGTGCGGGCGGCTGTGCTGGGTGCGGCAGCTGTGGACGGCTGTGCTGGGTGCGGTGGCTGTGCTGGGTGCAGCGGCTGTGCTGGGTGCAGTGGCTGTGCGTGGCTGTAGGCGGCTGTGCGTGGCTGTGGGAGGCTGTGCTGGGTGCGGCGGCTGTGCGTGGCTGTGGGCGGCTGTGCTGGGTGCGGCGGCTGTGCTGGGTGCGGTGGCTGTGCTGGGTGCGGCGGCTGTCCGTGGCTGTAGGCGGCTGTGCGTGGCTGTGCTGGGTGCGGAGGCTGTGCATGGCTGTGGCGGCTGTGCGTGGCTGTGCTGGGTGCGGCGGCTGTGCTGGGTGCGGCGGCTGTGGGTGGCTGTGCTGGGTGCAGCGGTTGTGCATGGCTGTGGGCGGCTGTGCTGGGTGCGGCGGCTGTGGGCGGCTGTGCGTGGCTGTGCTGGGTGCGGCGGCTGTGCGTGGCTGTGGGCGGCTGTGCGTGGCTGTGGGCGGCTGTGCTGGGTGTGGCGGCTGTGCTGGGTGCGGCGGCTGTCCGTGGCTGTGGGCGGCTGTGCGTGGCTGTGGGAGGCTGTGCGTGGCTGTAGGCGGCTGTGCGTGGCTGTGGCGGCTGTGCATGGATGTGCTGGGTGCGGCGGATGTGCTGGGTGCGGCGGCTGTGCTGGGTGCGGCGGCTGTGGGTGGCTGTGGTGGGTGCGGCGGCTGTGCGTGGCTGTGGGCTGTGCGTGGCTGTGGGCGGCTGTGCTGGGTGCGGCGGCTGTGCGTGGCTATGGGTGGCTGTACGTGGCTGTGGGCGGCTGTGCTGGGTGCGGCGGCTGTGTGTGGCTGTGGTCGGCTGTGCTGGGTGCGGCTGTGCGTGGCTGTGGGCGGCTGTGCGTGGCTGTGGGCGGCTGTGCTGGGTGCGGCGGCTGTGGTCGGCTGTGCTGGGTGCGGCGGCTGTGCGTGGCTGTGGGCGGCTGTGCGTGGCTGTGGTCGGCTGTGCTGGGTGCGGCGGCTGTGCGTGGCTATGGGTGGCTGTGCGTGGCTGTGGGCGGCTGTGCTGGGTGCGGCGGCTGTCCGTGGCTGTGGGCGGCTGTGCAAGGCTGTGCGTGGCTGTAGGCGGCTGTGCGTGGCTGTAGGCGGCTGTGCATGGCTGTGCTGGGTGCGGCGGATGTGCTGGGTGCGGCGGCTGTGCTGGGTGCGGCTGCTGTGGGTGGCTGTGCTGGGTGCGGCGGCTGTGCGTGGCTGTGGGCTGTACGTGGCTGTGCTGGGTGCGGCGGCTGTGCGTGGCTGTGGGCGGCTGTGCTGGGTGCGGCGGCTGTGCGTGGCTGTGGTCGGCTGTGCTGGGTGCGGCGGCTGTGCGTGGCTGTGGGCGGCTGTGCGTGGCTGTGGGCGGCTGTGCGTGGCTGTGCTGGGTGCGGCGGCTGTCCGTGGCTGTGGGCGGCTGTGCGTGGCTGTGGGAGGCTGTGCGTGGCTGTAGGCGGCTGTGCGTGGCTGTGGCGGCTGTGCGTGGCTGTGCTGGGTGCGGCGGATGTGCTGGGTGCGGCGGCTGTGCTGGGTGCGGCGGCTGTGGGTGGCTGTGCTGGGTGCGGCGGCTGTGCGTGGCTGTGGGCTGTGCGTGGCTGTGGGCGGCTGTGCTGGGTGCGGCGGCTGTGCTGGGTGCGGCGGCTGTGTGTGGCTATGGGTGGCTGTACGTGGCTGTGGGCGGCTGTGCTGGGTGCGGCGGCTGTGCGTGGCTGTGGTCGGCTGTGCTGGGTGCGGCTGTGCGTGGCTGTGGGCGGCTGTGCGTGGCTGTGGGCGGCTGTGCTGGGTGCGGCGGCTGTGGTCGGCTGTGCTGGGTGCGGCGGCTGTGCGTGGCTGTGGGCGGCTGTGCTGGGTGCGGCGGCTGTGCGTGGCTGTGGTCGGCTGTGCTGGGTGCGGCGGCTGTGCGTGGCTATGGGTGGCTGTGCGTGGCTGTGGGCAGCTGTGCTGGGTGCGGCGGCTGTGCGTGGCTGTGGGCGCCTGTGCGTGGCTGTGGGCGGCTATGGTCGGCTGTGCTGGGTGCGGCGGCTGTGCGTGGCTGTGCTGGGCGTGGCGGCTGTGCTGGGTGCGGCCATTTTCTTGGTCCTGCTCCCGGAGTCGGCGCCTGCGCAGTCCGCGCTTTCCGGCGCCATTTTCTTGAAGACACTGCAATGTGTCTTCAAGAAAATGGCGCCGGAAAGCGCGGACTGCGCAGGCGCCGATTCCGGGAGCAGGGGGACAGTCACGGCCCGGAAGCGCGTCGGTGGAACGGGTCAGGTAAGTATACTCACCCTCCGCCTCCTGGCTCGTCCCTGCTTGTCCGGTGGAGATCGCGGTGTGCGTTCAGCGCTTACGCATACCGCGATCTCCTGGGAGCGTCGCTCTGTGCGGTCCAGACTGCGCCGGCGCTTGCGCAGTCTATAGAGGCTTCGGACAGAGTGACGCTCCCAGCGTTATATTATAGATAGTATAAAGTTCTCTTAACGCAAGTTCTTGGCAGATATTTGCTACTGTATAGGCATACATTTTGATATATTTGTCTGTACATTACCCAGCATCGTTTCAAATGATCCTACTGAACATAAACACTACATGTGGATGGATTTGAAGGGGTTGTCCACTACTAGGACAAATCTTTCTTAAATTAAATGTTCGGCCCGGTGAAATAGTAAAGCCTATACTCACCTCCTGTGCCACCTCCGTTCTAGAGGTGTTGGCACTCGTGGTCGCGGAGCTGTGATGCGGTGGAATGACACGTGATGCCCGGTGCCCAATCAGCGAGTGCCGACATGGGAGTTGAGTATAGGCTTTGTTATTTTATCAGGGAGGAGCATTTAGTTTAAGAAGAAGTTATCCTAGTAGGGGACAACTCTTTTAAGTTTAAGTTTACAAGATCCAAATTTTTGATCCTTCTCTGTAGAATTAGGAAATAAATAATCAAAACGATCTTGGTTTATGGCTTTTTTGATCTAACAGGAAATTACTTTTTTACCAAATACCTTATATAATATATGCATAGATATCTAGCTGCTCTTTCAGCTTTCCAATGCAACTTTGACCTGGGCAGATGAGATATTGTAAATTGACTGCTAGGATTGCACTATCTAGGAGACAAAGAAGTGAAACATGCGTTGGGGTGGCGGGGACGCCAAGCACAGACTCTCCATCCATGTAAGTGCTTTTTGCAATTGCCTCACCAATAGCCTTTTTACAAGGAACGATATATCCCTTCTTTATACACTAGCTACTCTTGGCTTTGAGCATACTGTGCCCCACTAGCTCTTCTGGTGTTGGATTGTATTGTCTTTGATGGTTGGCGCTGCTGGGAATGCAGTTACCTTCGACGCTTTTAATACATATGTATTTTAATGTTGTTTAAATAAATTGTACGTTATTTTGGCACTTTATACTGTAGTTTCTTTCTTGTGATGCTATTTTGGGAGCAGTTTCATCTTTGTGTTCCCTGAAGAGGGTTTCTTTGGCAGCATCAATACAGTACAGCTATACAACACAATAATCAATCACAGACAATGAGTATGTGCATCTAGTGGCAGTTGTAGCGCAAGCAATTGAACATTATAGAATATCACAGAGCAATCAAGGAAATGTCTGACAGTATAGGGCCAGCTCTCATATATACAACTGCAGCAGTATGGTATACCATTATAAAACAAAGGGGGTGGGAAAGACATTTGTTGCTAGATTGGCTGTCTATCAGAAGTGGCAACAGAAGACATGGTATAAAGATATGACAAGACAGGCAAGAATATGTCCTACACTGTAGGGTCTGGACTGGCAGCCCAAGCAACATCATTACTTTATAGCATTATAAAACACCTTTCACAGGCAGGAGATGTCTGGCTGACATGGCTGTGTAACATATTTAGCAGTAGCAGCAGCAGAACCAGCTAGCATGGTCTAAAAATATGACGGGGCAGGCAAGAGATGTGTAGCAGTGCACAGTCAGAACTGGCAGCAACAGGACAGTGTAGATGACCTAATGCACAGGGAGTAGATGCCGGCTGGCCATGGTCCATTAGTACTGGCAAAAGCAGAACAGTATAAAACAAAGGGACAAGCAGGTAAAATCATTGGCACCAGTCACCATATGTGAATGAACGTCGACACATATCTATGACTAATTTATTTTGACAAATGTTATGTTTTCTATGATTGTGGAGGACAATTTAGTCTGTTTTGGCATGACAAGCTACAAGCCATGTTGAAGACCCTCTCTATCTGGTGCTGTAGCAGATATAATCACGTCAAATATACTGTAGTCACTGCAGCTAACTTGACTACTTGTTCTAGCCAAAGCATTGGTATGGGTAGGAGGGCATTGGCTCTGTAGGAAGCAGAAAGGGCTCTCCTCATCAGCTATGCTGTTGGCAAGCATCTTTTTGTCAAAGCTTTGTTGATCAAGTAACACAGCTTATCCTGGTAATGTGCCAAATTGGACTCTGCTTCAGAGACTGGAAACTCCCACCCCCTTTTTTATAGCTATGGTGCCAAAGCATGGCTATTAAATAGCCATCCCTTTGCTTGATGATAATGATACACCTGTCATCCCAAAGCATTCCAGCATAGAGCTTGCCACACTTGCTAAGAGACTCATTGGTTCAATTTATGTATCCCAATGTAATATTTGGTCATCAAGGCCTACATCGTGGTCATCATTTTTATGCTGATTGTCATCCTGATCTCCTGCCTATGCCTGGGATAAAGTTATGAATCTCTCCACATCATTCTGCTACTGCTCCTCTTTTTCTTCCTCCTCCATCCTCTCCTTCACATAGTGCTCCATTTAACATGGACCTTCTGGGTCAATTGATGTTCTTCCTCCATTCCCTATTACATCCTGTGGAGTGTTTTTCCAAAGTAAATATGAGGTGGCAACATTGATGTCCCTATTGACAAATTGAGTAGATTCTTCACAGGGCTTGAGTTATCGAATGACAAATCTCAAAATAACCCTTTCTCTACCATAGCTGTGACATAGTCCAATACTGCTTTACACTGCTTGTACAGATGCTCCAACATCTCCAGTGTGAAATTGCAGGAGATTGCGATGTCACAAATCAAACAGCTCTCTGGTTGACCATTCTGTTTTTCCTTTATTACATAAGAATGGTTGAAATGAGCAGACATCTACCCAGCCAAAGTCACCCCCTTCCTCAAGCAACAATACTTCTTTAAGAAATTTAGAGTGATGATAATATTGCCTCCACACCTTACGTCTTGATACATGCTATACAGGGAGCATGAGTTACTTTGCCCACGAATGCTCCAGTTATTGTAACTCAGGATAAACACCTGTTTGATGCTTGATATTTACTTTTTAATGCACAGCAAAATATTGTACACTAAATGGCTTTTGTCCCCCATGCTTTTAAGCTGTAAAATTGCATGGCTACACTTTACCTTGCATAAACAAAAAGAATGAAAGCAGCATTTGGAATCAACAATGTGCCATTTTGCTGTTGGTGATGGGGTCATGTCTAAGTAGGATGAAGAGGTGGTTGCAGGAGTAGGTAACCGCTGGTGGTGGAAAAAGATGTATGGAGGCTTCAGTTCCTGTCCTGGTTGCAGAGGTGCATCATTGCCACTCAAAATATCCACCCAGCTAGCTGAGAATCTCAAGTGTTGTCCCTGACAATAGTTGCTGCTGCATTTGTCTACAGTGCAGTGAACTCTGGTGATCAAAGACAAGTTGAGAGATCAACCCACATTCTTTTGCATGTAAGACCACAAAGAAAAAATTATGAAGGCTGAGTATTGCCCAGTAAGGATAAGCTAACACCATTATTTCTTGAAAGGCAACCGACTCCACTAGATGCTACAGGAGTGACTGCACCACCAACAATTTGACCAGATGGGAGTTTAGTTGGCACACAAGTGGATGACTGGGAACAAAGCCAATTTTTTCAACACACAATCTGGAATGGATATCTGGTATTGTGAGGTTGAAGGGGCAGGAGTACTTGAAATATGGCAAGCAGTAGTAGTGGTAGAAAATGATGGTGATGATAACACCGACCAGGTAGTACTTAAAGATAAGACCTAGCTGACATAAAGTATGAGGTGAACGGCTATGATGGTAATTTAAGGCTTGCTCTGATTGCTACCCCACTTACTTTCCACAATTGAGAAAGGAATGTTACTTCATGTGCTGATGGGAAGCCATAGTTTCTAGCCTATGTGAATCTTTACATCTACAGCTAATTTTCCTACTGCAGAGCCTGAAGACTGCCAAAAGTATAATTGATGACAATGAACTGGTGGCAAAGAGCTCCTATAACTGAGCAAAAACATGACCCCCAAACACCACAAACATAGCTTTAATACATTGGTGTGCCTCCTCTTCAGACAGGACATCTTGCATCATCTGCTCCAAAGCAGAAGCAGATTTTGACACACAAAACCTTTAGCTGTATGCTGCTTCCTCTTTGTTTTGCCAACACCCTATTTCTCTGTTGACATAATCCCTTTGTGATCAATATCTGGTTCCTAGGTCTTGTCCACCTCACAGTCATCATCATCACTCCTAACTTGGCTGACAGCAGCCAGTGTATAGAAAATGTCATGAGCTCCTTGCCCTTCCTACTCCTTTTCACCTTGACATTTGAGCTGGCTTAAAGTGCCACTACCACTGCCAGTGCCCCTACTACCATGACTCAGAACCAACAAGACTACAATATATTTTAATTGTTTCCTCCATCTCCACTAACCCATGTAATCAGATTACAATAAATCTGGCCTTGTCATCTGGCCATGCCATTTGTTCCAATGAACCTACCTGAAGCCGTTGTTCTAGTGAAATTTATTTCTTAGGCCCTGCGGTGTTGTGGATTAAAGGGCTATGTGGCAGATCAGATGCAGGTAATATTACTGGAATTGAAATACTGCTATGTAAAGCATTAAGTGTTACAGTGGAGGACTAAGCTGAACTAATCAAGCTTACAGTGTCGCTGTCAGAGATAACATCATCCTGCTATGACTGAAACAAGTGACATGGCATAAATTACAATTTGCCTCTACTTTTATAATGGCTGTGACTCACAAATTGTTAAAATTTGCCAGAAGCTGCAGATATCATGACATTCAACTCAAAGTCAATTTCCGGCAGAACAATTCTAACTGGATCATCTCTAACAGTGTGTCTCAGCACTTTGCTATTCTTACTCACACTAGTATATGTATCAGAATTATTAAAATGCTAAAGTTTAGTGGAGAATCTCCTTATGAGATGCCCTCCTCCTTAAATATTTAGTTTATTATTATCAGTTTCTATGTTTTATATTTACATTTTGAATATATCATACTGCAAGTGACAGGAACAATATTTTTGACAGGTGTTGCCTATGTATATCCAGGAGTTAAACATCAAACTGTGACAGGAAAAGAATTTGGCTAGCAATATGGTACAAAGAGAGAAGAAAAAAAGACTGCATGATACTGTACGTGCTTGAATTTTTTTATTGTCTGCTTATTCTTATGGTTTAATATTGCCTTTTTATTCATTTTCCATACAGGCTCTAGTATAAATGTATCCATTAGACTAACATTCCTTGTCTTTCCGGGGCAGATATGAATAGGTTTAAATAAAGCTGAAAAGAAAGAATGGGTCTGCAGAAAAGTGATTTCTGAAGCACGGAAATTTCATAGCTCACCAAACAATGAAAATTGCTTTTGCTTTGATATAATTACTGATATTGCCACCCTGGAGAGAGTATTCTAATTTGCATATTATGACAAAATTTAGAAACCATTCATTGAAAATTAGGTTACCAGATTTTATGCTGAATAGTAATTCCTGCATATTTTTTGTATCATTGTACCTTTTCCAAAGCTTTGTTACTCCTGCTGCCATATATTATATTCTTTCCATTGTCAGGATTAGGCATGTGCACAATCTTATGGGCTCTTGCTATTACTTTCAATATTTTAGAATAAATGAGTTAGAGGAAATGGTTAAATTAGATGTGGGATCTCTATAAATCACTCAGTGTAAAATTATTGTCCATTTCAATTTCCTTTTATTTTCTAACCAGTCTTCCATTCTTTCATAGTTATGGTTCTGGAATTTTTCCTTTTTTTTTGCTATTATAAGAAGTGTGAACCCCATCAATGCTTGGGTGACATTAAACACTATCCCATCTTTATTTACTCTCTTTGATTGAAAAAGCTCAATATTTTATTACAAACTGAATAATTTTCATGGACAGATTGTTCAATGATGTCAGATTGTCAAATAAACAGAAACATATCATATCAGTCTGCTAAATCCATCAACACAGGGACAATTATCAAGTTAATGGTTTAAATCAACTATTACCTGGTTAGAATCACAGGTTACATTGCAATTTAAAGTTAAAATATATCATTTTAAAGTGATAATTCACTTTTGTGGAGCTGGTATCTATCACTTTATAGTCACTGTATAGGGACTAGTGTTGAGCGACACCTTCCGATACTTGAAAGTATCGGTATCGGATAGTATCGGCCGATACCCGAAAAATATCGGATATCGCCGATACCGATACCCGATACCAATATAAGTCAATGGGACTCAAGTATCGGAAGGTATCCTGGATGGTTCCCAGGGTCTGAAGGAGAGGAAACTCTCCTTCAGGCCCTGGGATCCATATTCATGTTAAAAATAAAGAATTAAAATAAATAATATGGATATACTCACCCGTCCGGGGGCCCCTGGACCTTACCGATTGTAACCGGCAGCCTCCATTCCTAAAAATGAGCAGTTTAAGACCTTCGATGACGTAGCGGCCTGTGATTGGTCGCGTGAGCGGTCACATGAGCGGCACGTTACCAATCAGAAGCCGCGACGTCATCGAAGGACCTTCACGCGCTCATTCTTAGGAACGGAGGCTGCCGGTTACAGCGGTAAGGTCCAGGGGCCGCCGGAGAGGTGAGTATATCCATATTTTTTATTTTAATTCTTTATTTTTTACATGAATATGGATCCGATTCCGATTTCCGATATCACAAAAGTATCGGAACTCAGTATCCCGATACCGCAAGTATTGGCCGATACCTGATACTTGCGGTATCGGAATGCTCAACACTAATAGGGTCCATACAGTTTAAAGCTTTAAGTTCCTTATTAGCATGATCATAATATGCTGTTATCATCATATTATATTGTACACAAAGGGGGACATTACTACTGTATAGATTCACAAAGGGGGCTTTATTAATGTGTGGAAGCACAATGGGGGCAATATTATTCTGTGAAGGAATTAAGAGGGAGGTAACTACTGTGTGCAGGCAGAAAGGTAATGTTACTCTGGTAAATTATCATTGCCTTTTTGACCAAGCTTGTGTTAGGAGTCGAGTTCCCGCCACTGCACTGGGGGAATCTCGAACCATGTCTGCTGCGGTTTCCCATTCTTCTCCAGCCGCAGTGGAGCCTGCTCAGCGGAGACGTCGGTCCCAGCGTCTTGCTCAGTCTCACTCTGTGCATAGGGTTACTGCTGCTTTTCCAGCTTCTGCCATTGAAGCCAATGCTGGGCAGCGGCGAGCAGACGCTTTTGGGACTCAGTCCTGCTTTTCCCCTTCTGAGCATGCCCAGGGCAAGATCTCCCATTGGAGATCGAGGGTCACATGCTCAGATACTGCAGCAGATCCCATTGGTCCTCCAGGAAGGTCCTGAAGGTGCTCAACTTCTGTGGCAGCCTCCCATTGGTCCTTCTGGGAAGGTCCTGTACATGATGCAGCTATAAAATGTTCGCATGACCACACGGCCATGCGCTAGAGTAAACTTGTAAACGTGTGTGTGTTGATGTGTGAAAGTCATTCATTAATTATCCCCTCCCTTGTGTATGACTGCTCGCGTAAGGTGGATGATTGCTATCTAGCGCCTGACTTAGCCATCAGCATGTAACACACAAAACAGCGTCTAATTGCTGTGACCACCAGTGCGGCGATGTGCGCTTTCACAGCGCTTTTCTGACCCAAGCCTGGGTGGTTAGTGGCGTCTGCCAGTGCAGCACTGCACGCACTCTCGTGCATCTTTATTATTATTTCTTTCACTCTGACACCCCAGTTGCGGAGTCGAGCGCAAGAGGTCTATATGAACTCAAATCCTGTGTCTTGGGATTGAGTTCTGAGACTCCTTGCTTGTGCTCTTGGTGCGGTACCGCGGCCCTGTGATGCAACAGGGTTCGCTTCCTTCACACAGGGTGAAGTTAACCCGTGTGTGTATCCACATTGTACCGCCATATAATCTGTCATTACTTGGCAGCAGGTTCCATCTCTGCACGGTGGACCCCGGGCTGCGAACGCACCTTACTCTATCTTTCTTATTATTTGGTGCATTCCGCTAGCCCTAACAGCTTGCATAAGCTAGTAATAAAAGTTAATTCATGATTTACTTTACTTAGAAAGATTTCTGTAACTGCAAAAAGAGACTGTCGACCATACTGAAATTTGGACTATGCATACTTTGGTTCATAAGAAGTGAGAGTGCAATGAACCTCAGCGATGAGAAACATCCTTGTGCAGAGTGGTCTCGCTGATTGCCGGTCGCCTCCACTGTGAGATATACTTACCACAAGCCTTTCTGCACATCGGTAGATAAGGTTTAGTGTTTGTATTTCACTCATGCCGAATTCATTTTTTATTTGTTAAAAATGTAGAGACCCAGTTTACTTCCTAAACTCGTCATCCACTCTGAAAAAAACAGCTGAAATCCATCGTGGTCACAGCAAGATGGACTGTCAGCTCACCAATGTATCAGAATACAACTTCTATCAAAACCTATACATAATGGAGGTGTCACGGGTTTACCACAACAGAGAGGAGCCAGAAGACCGCAGGGTCTGATTTCTCCTATTCCAGCACTGATTAGAAGCACTTCACCTTCATATTAAAAGGTGTACATTTGTTTTGGCATTGCAGGGGTTAATGTTGTGAAATTGGATTCTGGGCTCCCCCGGTGGCCACTTGTGGAATTGAACTTGTGTGCATCATCCCCTCTGTTCACCTGCTCCTATCAGGATGTGGGAGTCGCTATATAACCTTGCTCCTCTGTCAGTTTCTTGCCGGTCAACAATGTAATCAGAAGCCTTCTGTGCTTGTTCCTGCTACTAGACAACTCCCAGCTAAGTTGGACTTTTGTCCTTGTGTGTTTTTGCATTTTGTTCCTGTTCACAGCTGCTGTTTCGTTACTGTGTCTGGAAAGCTCTTGTGATCGGAAATTGCCACTCTGGTGTTATGAGTTAATGCTAGAGTCTTAAAGGAATTTCTGGATGGTGTTTTGTTAGGGTTTTCTGCTGACCATGAAAGTGTCCTTTCTGTCTTCCTGCTATCTAGAAAGCGGACCTCGATTTTGCTAAACCTATTTTCATACTACGTTTGTCATTTCATCTAAAATCACCGCCAATATATGTGGGGGCCTCTGTCTGCCTTTTGGGAAAATTTCTCTAGAGGTGAGCCAGGACTGTCTTTTCCTCTGCTAGGATTAGGTAGTTCTCCGGCTGGCGCTGGGCATCTAGGGTTAAAAAACGTAGGCATGCTACCCGGCCACTTCTAGTTGTGCGGCAGGTTTAGTTCATGGTCAGTATAGTTTCCATCTTCCAAGAGCTAGT
Organism: Ranitomeya variabilis; assembly: GCF_051348905.1. NCBI lineage: Eukaryota > Metazoa > Chordata > Amphibia > Anura > Dendrobatidae > Ranitomeya > Ranitomeya variabilis. The sequence goes on along the minus strand of NC_135239.1, from coordinate 51,536,824 downwards.
TCTCATATATGCTGGGCTATGTTCTCTCGCCATTGAGAATCATGACAGTTTGACCGGAAGGTTACGTTACTGGCTGAGAAAGGAGAGAAAAAAGAAGTCTGCTACAATTTTTTTTTTCCCTCTAGTTCTGAGTGTGCTCTTAATTGAATCACTTGCTAGTCTGCCTATACTGCAGCCTTCCTCTCTTTCTCTCCTTCTAATCCTTGAATGGCTCTGTGTTCACCTGTTTCAAATGGATCTTCAGAGTGTAGCTACAGGTTTGAATAATCTCGCCACAAAGGTACAAAATTTGCAAGATTTTGTTGTTCATGCACCTATGTCTGAGCCTAGAATTCCTTTGCCTGAATTCTTCTCGGGGAATAGATCTCACTTTCAAAATTTTAAAAATAATTGCAAATTGTTTTTGTCCCTGAAGTCTCGCTCTGCCGGAGACCCTGCACAGCAGGTCAGGATTGTAATTTCCTTGCTCCGGGGCGACCCTCAAGACTGGGCTTTTGCATTGGCACCAGGGGATCCTGCGTTGCTCAATGTGGATGCGTTTTTTCTGGCCTTGGGGTTGCTTTATGAGGAACCTCATTTAGAGCTTCAGGCGGAAAAGGCCTTGATGTCCTTGTCTCAGGGGCAAGATGAAGCTGAAATATACTGCCAAAAATTCCGCAAATGGTCTGTGCTTACTCAGTGGAATGAGTGCGCCCTGGCGGCGATTTTCAGAGAAGGTCTCTCTGATGCCATTAAGGATGTTATGGTGGGGTTCCCTGTGCCTGCGAGTCTGAATGAGTCCATGACGATGGCTATTCAGATCGATAGGCGTCTGCGGGAGCGCAAACCTGTGCACCATTTGGCGGTGTCTACTGAGAAAACGCCAGAAAATATGCAATGTGATAGAATTCTGTCCAGAAGCGAGCGGCAGAATTTTAGACGAAAAAATGGGTTGTGCTTCTATTGTGGTGATTCAACTCATGTTATATCAGCATGCTTTAAGCGTACTAAGAAGCCTGACAAGTCTGTTTCAATTAGCACTTTACAGTCTAAGTTTATTCTATCTGTGACCCTGATTTGTTCTTTGTCATCTATTACCGCGGACGCCTATGTCGACTCTGGCGCTGCTTTGAGTCTTATGGATTGGTCCTTTGCCAAACGCTGTGGGTATGATTTGGATCCACTGGAGGCTCCGATACCTCTGAAAGGGATTGACTCCACCCCATTGGCTAGTAATAAACCACAATACTGGACACAAGTGACTATGCGTGTTAATCCGGATCACCAGGAGGTTATTCGCTTTCTGGTGCTGTATAATCTACATGATGTTTTGGTGCTGGGATTGCCATGGCTGCAATCTCATAACCCAGTCCTCGACTGGAGAGCTATGTCTGTGTTAACCTGGGGATGTAAAGGAACTCATGGGGACGTACCTTTGGTTTCCATTTCATCATCTATTCCCTCTGAGATTCCTGAATTCTTGTCTGACTTTCGTGACGTTTTTGAAGAACCCAAGGTTGGTTCACTACCTCCGCACCGGGAGTGCGATTGTGCCATAGACTTGATTCCGGGTAGTAAATACCCTAAGGGTCGTTTATTTAATCTGTCTGTGCCTGAACACGCTGCTATGCGAGAATATATAAAGGAGTCCTTGGAAAAGGGACATATTCGTCCTTCGTCATCTCCCTTAGGAGCCGGTTTTTTCTTTGTGTCTAAGAAAGACGGCTCTTTGAGGCCGTGTATTGATTATCGACTTTTGAATAAAATCACGGTTAAATATCAATATCCGTTACCACTGCTTACTGATTTGTTTGCTCGTATAAAGGGGGCCAAGTGGTTCTCTAAGATTGATCTCCGTGGTGCGTATAATTTGGTGCGAATCAAGCAGGGGGATGAGTGGAAAACCGCATTTAATACGCCCGAGGGCCATTTTGAGTATTTGGTGATGCCTTTTGGTCTTTCAAATGCCCCTTCAGTCTTCCAGTCCTTTATGCATGACATTTTCCGCGATTATTTGGATAAATTTATGATTGTGTATCTGGATGATATTCTGATTTTTTCGGATGACTGGGACTCTCATGTCCAGCAGGTCAGGAGGGTTTTTCAGGTTTTGCGGTCTAATTCCTTGTGTGTGAAGGGTTCTAAGTGTGTTTTTGGGGTTCAAAAGATTTCTTTCTTGGGATACATTTTTTCCCCCTCTTCCATCGAGATGGATCCTGTCAAGGTTCAGGCTATTGGTGATTGGACGCAACCCTCTTCTCTTAAGAGTCTTCAGAAATTTTTGGGCTTTGCTAACTTTTATCGTCGATTTATTGCTGGTTTTTCTGATGTTGTAAAACCATTGACTGATTTGACTAAGAAGGGTGCTGATGTTGCTGATTGGTCCCCTGATGCTGTGGAGGCCTTTCGGGAGCTCAAGCGCCGCTTTTCTTCCGCCCCAGTGTTGCGTCAGCCTGATGTTGCTCTTCCTTTTCAGGTTGAGGTCGACGCTTCTGAAATCGGAGCTGGGGCGGTGTTGTCGCAGAGAAGTTCCGACTGCTCCGTGATGAGACCTTGTGCTTTTTTTTCCCGTAAATTTTCGCCCGCCGAGCGGAATTATGATATTGGGAATCGGGAGCTTTTGGCCATGAAGTGGGCTTTTGAGGAGTGGCGTCACTGGCTTGAGGGGGCCAGACATCAGGTGGTGGTATTGACTGACCACAAAAATTTAATTTACCTTGAGTCTGCCAGGCGCCTGAATCCTAGACAGGTGCGCTGGTCGTTGTTTTTCTCTTGGTTTAATTTTGTGGTGTCGTACCTACCGGGTTCTAAGAATGTTAAGGCGGATGCCCTTTCTAGGAGTTTTGAGCCTGACTCCCCTGGTAATTCTGAGCCCACAGGTATCCTTAAAGATGGAGTGATATTGTCTGCCGTTTCTCCAGACCTGCGGCGGGCCTTGCAGGAGTTTCAGGCGGATAGACCTGATCGTTGCCCACCTGGTAGACTGTTTGTTCCTGATGATTGGACCAGTAGAGTCATCTCTGAGGTTCATTCTTCTGCGTTGGCAGGTCATCCTGGAATCTTTGGTACCAGGGATTTGGTGGCAAGGTCCTTCTGGTGGCCTTCCCTGTCACGAGATGTGCGAGGCTTTGTGCAGTCTTGTGACGTTTGTGCTCGGGCCAAGCCTTGTTGTTCTCGGGCTAGTGGATTGTTGTTGCCCTTGCCTATCCCGAAGAGGCCTTGGACGCACATCTCGATGGATTTTATTTCGGATCTGCCTGTTTCTCAGAAGATGTCTGTCATCTGGGTGGTGTGTGACCGTTTCTCTAAGATGGTCCATCTGGTTCCCTTGCCTAAGTTGCCTTCTTCTTCCGAGTTGGTTCCTCTGTTTTTTCAAAATGTTGTTCGTTTGCATGGTATTCCTGAGAATATCGTTTCTGACAGAGGGACCCAATTCGTGTCTAGATTTTGGCGGGCATTCTGTGCTAGGATGGGCATAGATTTGTCTTTTTCGTCTGCTTTCCATCCTCAGACTAATGGCCAGACCGAGCGGACTAATCAGACCTTGGAGACATATTTGAGGTGTTTTGTGTCTGCGGATCAGGATGATTGGGTTGCTTTTTTGCCTTTGGCGGAGTTCGCCCTCAATAATCGGGCCAGCTCTGCCACCTTGGTGTCCCCGTTTTTCTGTAATTTGGGGTTTCATCCTCGATTTTCCTCCGGTCAAGTGGAATCTTCGGATTGTCCTGGAGTGGATGCTGTGGTGGAGAGGTTGCATCAGATTTGGGGGCAGGTGGTGGACAATTTGAAGTTGTCCCAGGAGAAGACTCAGCTTTTTGCCAACCGCCGTCGTCGTGTTGGTCCTCGGCTTTGTGTTGGGGACTTGGTGTGGTTGTCTTCTCGTTTTGTCCCTATGAGGGTTTCTTCTCCTAAGTTTAAGCCTCGGTTCATCGGCCCGTACAAGATATTGGAGATTCTTAACCCTGTGTCCTTCCGTTTGGACCTCCCTGCATCCTTTTCGATTCATAATGTTTTTCATCGGTCATTGTTGCGCAGGTATGAGGTACCGGTTGTGCCTTCCGTTGAGCCTCCTGCTCCGGTGTTGGTTGAGGGTGAGTTGGAGTACGTTGTGGAAAAGATCTTAGACTCTCGTGTTTCCAGACGGAGACTCCAGTATCTGGTCAAATGGAAGGGATACGGTCAGGAGGATAATTCTTGGGTCACTGCCTCTGATGTTCATGCCTCCGATCTTGTCCGTGCCTTTCATAGGGCTCATCCTGATCGCCCTGGTGGTTCTGGTGAGGGTTCGGTGCCCCCTCCTTGAGGGGGGGGTACTGTTGTGAAATTGGATTCTGGGCTCCCCCGGTGGCCACTTGTGGAATTGAACTTGTGTGCATCATCCCCTCTGTTCACCTGCTCCTATCAGGATGTGGGAGTCGCTATATAACCTTGCTCCTCTGTCAGTTTCTTGCCGGTCAACAATGTAATCAGAAGCCTTCTGTGCTTGTTCCTGCTACTAGACAACTCCCAGCTAAGTTGGACTTTTGTCCTTGTGTGTTTTTGCATTTTGTTCCTGTTCACAGCTGCTGTTTCGTTACTGTGTCTGGAAAGCTCTTGTGATCGGAAATTGCCACTCTGGTGTTATAAGTTAATGCTAGAGTCTTAAAGGAATTTCTGGATGGTGTTTTGTTAGGGTTTTCTGCTGACCATGAAAGTGTCCTTTCTGTCTTCCTGCTATCTAGAAAGCGGACCTCGATTTTGCTAAACCTATTTTCATACTACGTTTGTCATTTCATCTAAAATCACCGCCAATATATGTGGGGGCCTCTGTCTGCCTTTTGGGAAAATTTCTCTAGAGGTGAGCCAGGACTGTCTTTTCCTCTGCTAGGATTAGGTAGTTCTCCGGCTGGCGCTGGGCATCTAGGGTTAAAAAACGTAGGCATGCTACCCGGCCACTTCTAGTTGTGCGGCAGGTTTAGTTCATGGTCAGTATAGTTTCCATCTTCCAAGAGCTAGTTCTCATATATGCTGGGCTATGTTCTCTCGCCATTGAGAATCATGACAGGTTAATCTCTATTGAGAGCTACTGAAGCATTAAGGCTCTCAGCTGTGCACTGTTAGCCACTCCTATCTCCTATATAAATCTATATAAATTAGGTCCTGGCTAGCACTCATTGTCAGAGCTAGCTTATGCTGCATGGCTGGAAGTTGTTAGTTATTATTGGAGTAGGCGTTTGGTGGGTTTATCTGTGACTGTTGATAGGTTTCGAGTGTGTGATAATTCCCTTTCTTCTCCTACTTTGTTTTAAACCCATCTTTCACTCCCCGGTGTTTACCTCTGTTATTTCTGTGTGTGTATTTGTATAATAGGTATTTTCCTTTATCTCTGTTCATATTACCTTGTTATTTTGGTTGGTGCATTACGTACACTACTACTCCCCTCTTCCATGGGTGGGGGAAGGGTTCTGACTGACGGTGGATTCAGGCGCTAAGGCAAGGTACATGGCCCCGGCGTCTTCACCATCAGAAGTAATCCTGGGAACAGGGCGAGCTAGGGCGTCACTAGTGTTAGGGACAGGGAAGAAGCACCTGGTCCTGGGACACCTGACAACTGAGTCATGACAGGAGGCGTAGCATGAGGAGGAGCACGGAGATAACTAGACAAAGGCAGAGGAACACAAAGATGTGCTGCTGCTTTTAGTGAGTATTTTACCTCATCCTAGAGCTGGATTCACACCTGCACAACTCAGTACTGCTGTATAATATAATTTCTTCATTGTATACAGGTAGACAGTCACAGTTATTTGTCTGGGTTTTGGGAAATTTTCTTTTGTATGTTTCAAATTTATTATTTCCCCTTTTATAAAAAGGGACTTTTCAGGAAATGCAAAAACTCAATACTGTCACTTGAATTATGAATGAAGAAAAAACCCTGTGATATTAATTCAAATTGAGCAGGTCAGATGCCAGGTTCACTGTATCACTGATCAATCACAATGTGACTGGCACTTCTCCTGCCTAACATTTATCTAAATCACTCTAAAAAAGCTGCTGCATTCCCTGCCTAGGCTATTGTATAAGCTTTGAAAGTCCCTCCTGATTGGTTGTACTATATCATGCAATGTAATAACTGCAAGTCTTTATATGAAGATAGCACAATTATGCAAATTGTCTGTTCAGAGAAAAAGAGCTAGAACTCTAGTGCCACCTATTGGAAGGTAGCAATCCTACAAGTCAATGTTGACCCGTTAACGAGCCTTGTCACATGACTTAGGATAATAGCCAAACCAGAATCTCAGTTTGCACACACTGTGTTTCAGGGTACTGCTGCTTGTCAGTGCAAAGCGGAGATCTGGTTTGGCTGATTGAGAGGCGTCAGACCGTTATCCAAGAAGTATCGTTTCTCCTTGCGGAGATCGACATGCTAAGCATGCCGAGATGAGGAGACTTAAAGCCACAATGCTCCTCTGGGTAATATACTAATTATGCAAAGATAGCACAAATGGTCATGACTGAGTTCATGTCAGCACTCTGTGGCTGAAATAACAGTCAGCAGGTATATGTTTATCAATTTGTGCAAATTGACTTACAAATTATATATTTGCCAGGACTAGCAAATTTCATGAAAATCGACTGGAATCCACTTTGTATAGAATTGATTTTCTGATCTCTAGATTTATGGATGTAGTATGTTTCTTGCTTTAATCTTTTTGTCTACATATTCCATTTACACTCATCAACCTGTTATGACTGCCTTCAGATGTTATACATTTGCAGTAGGTCGCACTTGCGCAAATCGTTTAAAATGTGCCAGTTTGCTTGGATTTCCTGGGTAAAATTTGATTAGAAGTGCAGTTGTTTTTCTCTAATTCTATGGTGCTTGTTATACTTTGGGATATTGCTAGACCCCAGAACATAATAAACATAATATGTAAAAATAAATAAATAAAATAATACCTCACTGCTCCTCTCTTTAGTTTTTAATGTGTATAGCAATATTGGAGTTCATGTATTTATTAATCACAGTATGCTGATGCATAGTGTATGTATACTGTATATTTTCTGAATGCTACCAGACCTCAGGGATCACTGCCAGCTGTAAGTTCCCAGCGCACATTGTGATATCACGATATTGGGAAGCACATGGCTAAAAGAAGAGTTCCTGAGGACAAGACGGCGGGCATTGAGAAGTGCTATAGCCAGAGAGGTGAGTATACAGTGGGGGAGATAAGTATTTGATCCCTTGCTGATTTTGTAAGTTTGCCCACTGACAAAGACAGGTACAGTCTACAATTTTAATGGTAGGTTAATTTTAACATTGAGAGATAGAATATCAAAAATAAAATCCAAAAAATCATCTTGTATAAATTATATAAATTTATTTGCATTTTGCAGTGAGAAATAAGTATTTGATCCCTCTGGCAAACAAGCCATAATACTTGGTGGCAAAACCCTTGTTGGCAAACACAGCAGTCAGACGTTTTTTGTAGTTGATAATAAGGTTTGCGCACTTGTCAGGAGGAATTTTGGTCCACTCCTATTTGCAGATCTTCTCTAAATCATTACGATTTTGAGGCTGTTGCTTGGCAACTCTGAGCTTCAACTCCCTTCATAAGATTTCTATGGGATTAAGGTCCCGAGACTGGCTAGGCCACTCCATGACCTCAATGTGCTTCTTTTTGAGCCACTCCTATGTTGCCTTGGCTGTAAGTTTTGTGTCATTGTCTTGCTGGAAGACCCAGCCACAACCCATTTTTAATGTATTGGTGGAGGGATGGAGGTTGTCACTCAGGATTTTAAGGTGCATGGCTCAATCCATTCTTCCGTCAATGAGGTGAAGCAGTGCTGTGCCCTTTGCAGAGAAACACCCCCAAAACATAATATTTCCACCTCCATGCCTGATAGTGGGGACGGAGTTCTTTGGGTCATAGGTAGCATTTCTCTTCCTCCAAACATGGCGAGTTGAGTTAATGCCAAAGACCTCAATTTTTTTCTCATCTGACCACAGCACCTTCTCCCAATCACTCACAGAACCATCCAGGTGTTCATTGACAAATTTCAGACAGCCTGCACATGTGCCTTCTTGAGCAGGGGGACTGTCATGATCTCCATGGCCAGAGAACTAGCATAAGCCTCAATAGGAACAAGCTCTTGGAAGATGTAACTGTACTGACCATGAACTAAACCTACCGCATCATCTAGAAGTAGCCAGGTAGCATGTCCTACTTTTTATCCCTATATGCCCAGCGCCGGCCGGAGAACTAAATAATGCTAGCAGAGGGAAATATAAGACCTGACTCACCTCCAGAGAAATGCCCAAAAAGGAGACAGAGGCCCCCCACATACACTGGCGGCGATATCAGACGAAATAACAAACGCAGCAGGAAAATAGTTCTAGCAAATTTGAGGTCCGCTTTCTAGATAGCAGAAGACAGAAAGCACACTTTCATGGTCAGTAGAAAACCCTAACAAAACACATCCAGAAATTACTCTAGGACTCCGGCATCAACTCATAACACCAGAGTGGCAATTCCTGATCAACAAGAGCTTTCCAGACACAGTAACGAAACTGCAGCTGTGAACTGGAACCAAAATACAAAAACAAAACATGGACGAATGTCCAACTTATCTAGTAGATGTCTGGGAGCAGGAACAAGCACAGAGAGGCTTCTGATAACATTGTTGACCGGCAAGCATCTAACAGAGAAGCCAGGTTATATAGCGACACCCAGATCTAATCAGAACAGGTGAACAGGGAAGATGATGTCACAAGTTCAATTCCACCAGTAGCCACCGGGGGAGCCCAGAATCCAATTTCACAACAGTACCCCCCCCTCAAGGAGGGGGCACCGAACCCTCACCAGAACCACCAGGGCGATCAGGATGGGCCCTATGAAAGGCACGAACCAGATCAGAGGCATGAACATCAGATGCAGTGACCCAAGAATTATCCTCCTGGCCGTATCCCTTCCACTTGACCAGATACTGGAGTCTCCGTCTGGAAACACGGGAGTCTAGGATTTTTTCCACAACGTACTCCAACTCACCCTCAACCAACACCGGAGCAGGAGGCTCAACGGAAGGCACAACAGGTACCTCATACCTGCGCAATAACGACCGATGAAAAACGTTATGAATGGAAAAGGATGCAGGGAGGTCTAAACGGAAGGAAACAGGGTTAAGAATCTCCAATATTTTATACGGACCGATGAACCGAGGCTTAAACTTAGGAGATGAGACCCTCATAGGGACAAAACGAGAAGACAACCACACCAAATCTCCAACACAAAGCCGAGGACCAACACGACGGTGACGGTTGGCAAAAAGCTGAGTCTTCTCCTGGGACAACTTTAAATTGTCCATCACCTGCCCCCAGATATGATGCAATCTCTCCACCACCGCATCCACTCCAGGACAATCCGAGGATTCCATCTGACCGGAGGAAAATCGAGGGTGGAACCCCGAATTACAGAAAAACGGGGACACCAAAGTGGCAGAGCTGGCCCGATTATTGAGGGCGAACTCCGCCAATGGCAAAAAAGCAACCCAATCATCCTGGTCAGCAGACACAAAACACCTCAGATATGTCTCCAGGGTCTGATTAGTCCGCTCGGTCTGGCCATTAGTCTGAGGGTGAAAAGCAGACGAAAAAGACAAATCTATGCCCATCCTAGCACAGAATGCCCGCCAAAATCTAGACACAAATTGGGTTCCTCTGTCAGAAACGATATTCTCAGGAATACCATGCAAACGAACAACATTTTGAAAAAACAGGGGCACCAACTCGGAAGAAGAAGGCAATTTGGGCAGGGGAACCAAATGGACCATCTTAGAAAAACGGTCACACACCACCCAGATGACAGACATCTTCTGAGAAACAGGCAGATCTGAAATAAAATCCATCGAGATGTGTGTCCAAGGCCTCTTAGGAATAGGCAAGGGCAACAATAATCCACTAGCCCGAGAACAACAAGGCTTGGCCCGAGCACAAACGTCACAAGACTGCACAAAGCCTCGCACATCTCGTGACAGGGAAGGCCACCAGAAGGATCTTGCCACCAAATCCCTGGTACCAAAAATTCCAGGATGACCTGCCAATGCAGAAGAATGTACCTCAGAGATGACTCTACTGGTCCAATCATCAGGAACAAACAACCTATCAGGCGGACAACGATCCGGTCTATCCGCCTGAAACTCCTGCAAGGCCCGCCGCAGGTCTGGAGAAACGGCTGACAAGATAACTCCCTCCTTAAGAATACCTGTGGGGTCAGAGTTGCCGGGTGAATCAGGCTCAAAACTCCTAGAAAGGGCATCCGCCTTAACATTCTTAGAACCCGGTAGGTACGATACCACAAAATTAAACCGAGAGAAAAATAATGACCAGCGCGCCTGTCTAGGATTCAGGCGCCTGGCGGTCTCAAGATAGATCAAATTTTTGTGGTCAGTCAATACCACCACCTGATGTCTGGCCCCCTCGAGCCAATGGCGCCACTCCTCAAACGCCCACTTCATGGCCAAAAGCTCCCGATTCCCAACATCATAATTCCGCTCAGCGGGCGAAAATTTACGGGAAAAGAAGGCACAAGGCCTCATCACGGCGCAGTCAGAACTTTTCTGCGACAACACTGCCCCAGCCCCGATCTCAGAAGCGTCGACCTCAACCTGAAAAGGAAGAGTCACATCAGGCTGACGCAACACAGGGGCAGAAGAAAAACGGCGCTTAAGCTCCTGAAAGGCCTCCACAGCATCAGGGGACCAATTAGCAACATCAGCACCCTGTCTAGTCAAATCGGTCAATGGCTTAACGACATCCGAAAAACCAGAAATAAATCGACGATAAAAGTTGGCAAAGCCCAAAAATTTCTGAAGACTTTTAAGAGAAGAGGGCTGCGTCCAATCACAAATAGCTTGAACCTTGACAGGATCCATCTCAATGGAAGAGGGAGAAAAAATATATCCCAAAAAGGAAATTCTCTGAACCCCAAAAACGCACTTAGAACCCTTGACACACAGAGAATTAGACCGCAAAACCTGAAAAACCCTCTTAACTTGCCGGACATGAGAGTCCCAATCATCCGAAAAAATCAGAATATCATCCAGATACACTATCATAAATTTATCCAAAAAATCGCGGAAAATATCATGCATAAAGGACTGGAAGACTGAAGGGGCATTAGAAAGACCAAAAGGCATCACCAAATACTCAAAGTGGCCCTCGGGCGTATTAAATGCGGTTTTCCACTCATCCCCCTGCCTGATCCGCACCAAATTATACGCCCCACGGAGATCAATCTTAGAGAACCACTTGGCCCCCTTTATGCGAGCAAACAAATCAGTCAGCAACGGCAATGGGTATTGATATTTAACCGTGATTTTATTCAAAAGCCGATAATCAATACATGGTCTCAAAGAGCCGTCTTTTTTTGACACAAAGAAAAAACCGGCTCCTAAGGGAGATGACGAAGGACGAATATGTCCCTTTTCCAAGGACTCCTTTATATATTCTCGCATAGCAGTATGTTCAGGCACAGACAGATTAAATAAACGACCCTTTGGGTATTTACTACCCGGAATTAAATCTATAGCACAATCGCACTCACGGTGCGGAGGTAGTGAACCCAGCTTGGGTTCTTCAAAGACGTCACGATAATCAGACAGGAACTCAGGGATTTCAGAGGGAATAGATGATGAAATGGACACCAAAGGTACGTCCCCATGAGTCCCCTTACATCCCCAGCTCAACACAGACATAGCTCTCCAGTCAAGGACTGGGTTGTGAGACTGCAGCCATGGCAATCCCAGCACCAAATCATCATGTAGATTATACAGCACCAGAAAACGAATAGTCTCCTGGTGATCCGGATTAATACACATAGTCACTTGTGTCCAGTATTGTGGTTTATTATTAGCCAATGGGGTGGAGTCAATCCCCTTCAGAGGAATAAGAGTCTCCAAAGGCTCTAAATCATACCCACAACGATTGGCAAAGGACCAATCCATAAGACTCAAAGCGGCGCCAGAGTCGACATAGGCGTCCGTGGTAATAGATGACAAAGAGCAAATCAGGGTCACAGATAGAATAAATTTAGACTGTAAAGTGCCAAAGGGAACGGATTTATCAAGCTTTTTAGTACGCTTAGAGCACGCTGATATAACATGAGTAGAATCCCCACAATAGAAACACAACCCATTTTTCCGTCTAAAATTCTGCCGCTCGCTTCTGGACAGAATTCTATCACACTGCATGTTTTCTGGCGTCTTCTCAGTGGACCCCGCCAGATGGTGCACTGGTTTGCGCTCCCGCAGACGCCTATCGATCTGAATGGCCATTGTCATGGACTCATTCAGACTTGCAGGCACAGGGAACCCCACCATAACATCCTTAATGGCATCAGAAAGACCCTCTCTGAAAGTAGCCGCCAAGGCACACTCATTCCACTGAGTAAGCACAGACCATTTACGGAATTTTTGGCAGTAAATTTCAGCTTCATCTTGCCCCTGCGATAGGGACATCAAAGTTTTTTCTGCCTGAAGTTCCAAATGAGGTTCCTCATACAGCAAGCCCAAGGCCAGAAAAAACGCATCCACATTGCGCAACGCAGGATCCCCTGGTGCCAATGCAAAAGCCCAATCTTGAGGGTCGCCGCGGAGCAAGGAAATCACAATCCCAACCTGCTGTGCAGGGTCTCCAGCAGAACGAGATTTCAGGGACAAAAATAACTTACAATTATTTCTAAAATTCTGAAAGCTAGATCTATTCCCTGAGAAGAATTCCGGCAAAGGAATTCTCGGCTCTGATACCGGAGCATGAACAACAAAATCCTGCAAACTTTGCACTTTCGTGGCGAGATTATTCAAACCCGCAGTCACACTCTGTAGATCCATTATAGACAGGTGAACATAGAGCCATTCAAAGATTAGAAGGAGAGAGAAAAAAAAGAAAGACTGCAGCATAGACAGACTGGCAAGTGATCCAATCAAGAGCACACTAACTACTAGAGAAAAAAAAAAAAAAATTTTCAGCAGACTTCTTATTTCTCTCCTTTCTCAGCCAAGGATTTTAACCCTTTAGTGGGCCGGTCAAACTGTCATGATCTCCATGGCCAGAGAACTAGCATAAGCCTCAATAGGAACAAGCTCTTGGAAGATGTAACTGTACTGACCATGAACTAAACCTACCGCATCATCTAGAAGTAGCCAGGTAGCATGTCCTACTTTTTATCCCTATATGCCCAGCGCCGGCCGGAGAACTAAATAATGCTAGCAGAGGGAAATATAAGACCTGACTCACCTCCAGAGAAATGCCCAAAAAGGAGACAGAGGCCCCCCACATACACTGGCGGCGATATCAGACGAAATAACAAACGCAGCAGGAAAATAGTTCTAGCAAATTTGAGGTCCGCTTTCTAGATAGCAGAAGACAGAAAGCACACTTTCATGGTCAGTAGAAAACCCTAACAAAACACATCCAGAAATTACTCTAGGACTCCGGCATCAACTCATAACACCAGAGTGGCAATTCCTGATCAACAAGAGCTTTCCAGACACAGTAACGAAACTGCAGCTGTGAACTGGAACCAAAATACAAAAACAAAACATGGACGAATGTCCAACTTATCTAGTAGATGTCTGGGAGCAGGAACAAGCACAGAGAGGCTTCTGATAACATTGTTGACCGGCAAGCATCTAACAGAGAAGCCAGGTTATATAGCGACACCCAGATCTAATCAGAACAGGTGAACAGGGAAGATGATGTCACAAGTTCAATTCCACCAGTAGCCACCGGGGGAGCCCAGAATCCAATTTCACAACAGGGGACCTTGCAGGCACATGCAGGATTTTAAACCTTTACGGCGTAATGTGTTACCAATGGTTTTCTAAGTGACTGTGGTCCCAGCTGCCTTAGATCATTAACAAGTTCCCCTGTGAAGTTTTAGGCTGAACTCTCACCTTCTTCATGATCAAGGATACCCCATGAGGTGAGATTTTGCATAGTGCCCCAGATTGATGTCGATTGACAGTCATTTTGTATGTAATAATTATATGGGTACTACGGAATCTGATAGCATGGGATAAAGCCTGAGAGCAAAGTTGCAGCAAAAAGATGTATTTACTCAAAAACAGAAATGTAAACAGAACTAACACAGATAAATCTGCAATTGTAACGAGGTCTTCAGCTCTATATAGAAAATAGCCAACAGGATAGCGAATAAAACATAGTACAGATATTCCTGCAATAGTAATGAGGTCCTCAGCTCTATATAGAAAATCACAGCAAACTGAGTAGCGGGGCGCGACCGCTAATGTGAACCAGTCCAGCAAGGAAATGATGTGGAAGCAAACTATACACTTAAACGAGGAAGTCCAATAAGGTTATTAGTGCGAATGCACACAGTACTTAAATGATGAAGTCCAGCAAAACTTGCTCACACGTGCGCACAGTACTTGTTAGTAGGAGTCCAATAGTTCACAGATGGTGCGTTATGTGAATGAAGTCCTGGAAAAGAGAGGATGAGGGGAGAAAGAGGGAGAGCGCTATCTAAGCGTAGTAGATGAGTAGATCTTTCTTGGAGAGAAAAGCACAGCTTGAATCTTGCTCACCTGGTGTGGTTGTGCAAAGAGGCACAACACTGGGAAAAGTTTTGTAAACAAAGGAGATCCTTCCACTGGTGTTCTGCCCGTTGCCGCAGTTCCAGAGGTGAGAGGTAGCTGAATGGGGTGAGGCAGACCACTGAGTAGTGAGCAGCAGAAGCAGGGAGTTAACTAGCAAACAGGCAGATGCTCAGGAGCCAGCAGCACAAAATACTCAGGCACAGGTGAACACAAGACCCAGACTTAAATAATCAGGACAAACTGGAAGTTCTGTGACAGGGCGAGATCCAAGACTCCATCTTGGATCAGGGCGAACAGACACCAGGAAAGTTCGGAATCCTTACATTGTATTTCTTCCACTTTCTTACTATTGCACCATCAGTTGTCTCCTTCTCACCCAGCATCTTACTTATGGCTTTGTAGCCCATTCCATCTTTGTGAAGGTCTTGTGAAGATCTTGTCCCTGTTTAAGTGGACATGTGCACAGCAGTATCGTGGTGCCAAGGTAGGTTCCCAAACCGTAGTGAAATATAAAAAGAACCTGGTGGACACCGCTTCTGCAGCATCGCCTTTCAGGTTGCATCCGTATAACCTTTTTTTGCCCAAGATTGAACTTGATCCAGACTTACCATCCATGGGTATTAATTCTGACAATATCATTCCACCATTTGATTATAGCTGTTCACTCCACTAAAACTCCAAGTACATAACTGATGAAGGTCGTCTTATGTGACCGAAACGTTTTGCCGTACCTTATCCCACTACTGCCTGGGATTGAATAAATCACTTGCACATTATTAAAGGGAACCTATCACCCCGTTTTTTTCGGTATGAGATAAAAATACTGTTAAATATGGCCTGAGCTGTGCATTACAATAGTGTAGTTTGTGGACCCCGATTCCCCACCTATGCTGCCGAAATACGTTACCAAAGTAGTCATTTTCGCCTGTCAATCAGGCTGGTCAGGTCGGATGGGCGTGGCTTCTTCCCCCAGATATTGCGTAGTTTTCTGTTGGTGGCGTAGTGGTGTGCGCATGTCCAACGTCCCCAATCCTGCACGGGGGGGTGAAAATAGCAGCGATGTCCGTTATTCCATTGGTGGTCGGTGGGCGCGGCCATCTTCCTTTGGCCGCGCGTGCGCAGAAGCGGCGCTCTGCTGGCCGCGGCTTCAGGAAAATGGCCGCCGCGATCTCCATCTGCGCACGCGCGGCATCCCGCGGCCATTTTCCTGAAGCCGCGGCCAGCAGAGCGCCGCTTCTGCGCACGCGCGGCCAAAGGAAGATGGCCGCGCCCACCGACCACCAATGGAATAACGGACATCGCTGCTATTTTCACCCCCCCGTGCAGGATTGGGGACCTTGGACATGCGCACACCACTACGCCACCAACGGAAAACTACGCAATATCTGGGGGAAGAAGCCACGCCCATCCGACCTGACCAGCCTGATTGACAGGCGAAAATGACTACTTTGGTAACGTATTTCGGCAGCATAGGTGGGGAATCGGGGTCCACAAACTACACTATTGTAATGCACAGCTCAGGCCCTATTTAACAGTATTTTTATCTCATACCGAAAAAAACGGGGTGATAGGTTCCCTTTAAGTTGAGTGCCAGGTTCTTTTTATATATGATCTTGTCCCTGACATCCTTATAAATCTCTTTGGTCTTGCCCATGTTGTAGAGGTTAGAGACTGACTGATTAATTGAGTCTGTGGACAGGAGTCTTTTATAAAGCTGAAAGCTGTCTTTATAGCAGGTAACGAGTTGATTAGGAGTGTCTAACTGGTCTGTAGGAGCCAGAACTCTTAATAATAATAATAATAATAATAATAATAATAATAATAATCTTTATTTTTATATAGCGCTAACATATTCCGCAGCGCTTTACAGTTTTTGCACACATTATCATCGCTGTCCCCATCGGGGCTCACAATCTAAATTACCTTTCAGTATGTCTTTGGACTTAATGGTTGGTAGGGGATCAAATACTTATTTCTGACTGCAAAATGCAAATAAATTTATATAATTTATGCAATGAGATTTTCTGGATTTTATTTTTGATATTTTATCTCTCAATGTTAAAATTAACCTACATTTAAAATTATAGACTGTTCATGTCTTTGTCAGTGGGCAAACTTACAAAATCAGCAAGGGATCAAATACTTATTTCCCCCACTGTAAGTGTTTTTCTTTTTTGTTTTACCACTTTTTTTACCGGCCTTTTGCGATTCATGAAAATCATGGTCTGGAAATTTTCTTTTGTAATCTTCGCAAATCATTTTGCAAAATGTTAAAATTTACAGTACAGACCAAAAGTTTGGACTCACCTTCTCAATTAAAGATTTTTCTGTATTTTCATGACTATGAAAATTGTACATTCACACTGAAGGCATCAAAACTATGAATTAACACATGTGGAATTATATACTTAACAAAAAAGTGTGAAACAACTGAAAATATGTCTTATATTCTAGGTTCTTCAAAGTAGCCACCTTTTGCTTTGATGACTGCTTTGCACACTCTTGGCATTCTCTTGATGAGCTTCAAGAGGCAGTCACCGGGAATGGTTTTCACGTCACAGGTGCACCCTGGCAGGTTTAATAAGTGGGATTTCTTGCCTTATAAATGGTATTGGGACCATCAGTTGTGTTGTGCAGAAGTCTGGTGGATACACAGCTAATAGTCCTACTGAATAGACTGTTAGCTGCTTTTTTTGCCTCAATACAAATTCTAAGTAAAGAAAAACAAGTGGCCATCATTACTTTAAGAAATGAAGGTCAGTCAGTCCAAAAAATTGGACAAACTTTGAAAGTGTCCCCAGGTGCAGTGGCAAAAACCATCAAGCGCTACAAAGAAACTGGCTCACATGAGGACCACTCCAGGAAAGGAAGACCAATAGTCACCTCTGCTTCTGAGGATAAGTTTATACGAGTCACCAGCCTCAGAAATCGCAGGTTAACAGTGGCTCAGATTAGAGACCAGGTCAATGCCATTAGACCAGTGGAAATCTGGGCTTTGGTCTGATGAGTCCAAATTTGAGATCTTTGGTTCCAACCACCGTGTCTTTGTGCGACGCAGAAAAGGTGAACGGATGGGCTCTAAGCCTGGTTCCCACTGTGAAGCATGGAGGAGGAGGTGTGATGGTGTGGGGGTGCTTTGCTGGTGACACTGTTGGGGATTTATTCAAAATTGAAGGCATACTGAACCAGCATGGCTACCACAGCATCTTGCAGCGGCATGCTGTTCCATCCGGTTTGTGTTTAGTTGGACCATCATTTATTTTTCAACAGGACAATGACCCCAAACACACCACCAGGCTGTGTAAGGGCTATTTGATCAAGAAGGAGATGACCTGGCCTCCACAGTCACCAGACCTGAACCCAATCAAGATGGTTTGGGGTGAACTGGACCGCAGAGTGAAGGCAAAAGGGCCAACAAGTGCTAAGCATCTCTGGGAACTCCTTCAAGATTGTTGGAAGACCATTCCTGGTGACTACCTCTTGAAGCTCATCAAGAGATTGCCAAGAGTGGGCAAAGCAGTCATCAAAGCAAAAGGTGGCTTCTTTGAAGAACCTAGAATATAAGACATAATTTCAGTTGTTTCACACTTTTTTGCTAAGTATATAATTCCACATGTGTTAATTCATAGTTTTGATGCCTTCAGTGTGAATGTACAATTTTCATAGTCATGAAAATACAGAAAAATCTTTAAATGAGAAGGTGTGTCCAAACTTTTGGTCTGTACTGTGTGTGGAAACAAAATTTCAGGAAACTCAACTCAAACTGGACTATTAACACAAAAGGAAAAAGCTAAAAATGGGAGCAGCACAGGTGCAAAATACTGATGAAGCAACACTAGTAATGATATACATTGATTCCTAGGATCCCTCATACAGTATGCAGAACATCAGAAGACCATGGCATAAAAGAAAAGATTTCTGGTCCAGAAGTTGCTCCATGTGAATGGAGTGAAGGTGAGAAAGGATGATGACACTTATATGATATGGAGATGATTTAAAACAAAAACATGATGTGACTTTCATCAATAAGAGGACAATCACTATCCTGGTATGCTAAGACCCCATTTGTGTCCTGGCATGCATGGCCCCATCCTTATCCTCATTTGATTGGATCCCCATCCTGGTATGCATGGCCTCCATCAGAAAAACATAGAAAAACATAAACCTTTATGCTTACCTTCCTAATGCACCCGGCTGTGAGACAGGGGGTCAGCTGTCATGTTCGCTGAATACCCAATGGCAATGGCACGAACACTGAGCCTGTACCCAAAAAATAGATGCAACATATCCATTACTAATCCCTGATCATGATGTCAGAGAACATAAAATAGCTGACTTCAATTCCAAAACTATTACCCCACTTGCCAATGCACCAGGGCAAACGGGAAGAGTCAAGCCTAAGTACAAGAATTAGTGCATCTAATTGATGCGCTATTTCTGGGGTGCCTGAAGTCTGCTGTTATTAGTTTGGTAGGGGGCCAATATCCATCACTTTTTATGAAAAATAGGAAAGACCCCAGATTGTTTTTTTAATTTATTTATTAACAAGTACCGTAAAATACACATCCAAAGTAACTATTTTTCACAGCCTCCTGGTGTTCCAGCAGCTGGTAACTCCAGTAACCTTAAAGTTTGCCTTAAAGTGTCCCTTAAGGTTTTCACAGCTACCAGTTCTCACGGTAGTTTTTGAGCCAGTCTGATGAGTGCAAGAGTGAAGAGTGCTGGACTCACAGTCATTCATCAGTCTGGAACTGGCGCTGAGCAGCATGAGAACCAGCTGCTATGAACTCAGGTGGCCTTACAGTAAGGTTACTGCAGGTCACAGGCCAGCACATACAGAAGTTATTGTGAGATATGACCCCGCTTGCCAACTCATAAGGGCAAGCGGGAAGAGCTGAGTAAAGTGCCAGAATTGTCGCATCTAATGGATTTTCCTTTTCTGGGGCGGATGCGTGTTCCTAGGCTGGGGAAGGAAAATATTCATGGACCTTCCCAGCCTGAGAATATCAGTCCACAGCTGTATGCTTTAGCTTGGCTGATTATCAAAAACGGAGGAACCCCAAGTTGTTTTTTGTATTATTTATTTAAATAATTTAAAAATTGGCTTTGGGGCCCTCTATTTTTGATAACCAGCCAAGATACATCAGACAGCTGAGGGCTGCAGTCCTTAGCTGTCTGTTTTATCTGCACATGTTATCAAAAATAGAGGAAACCCCACTTCTGTTTTTTTTATTAATTTATTTTTTTTACTTGGTTCATTGGCCTATCACAGCCATGCTAATACTTGACATGGCTGATATGGGGCCAGAAGCCGACACAGAAAAAGCTTGTAGTTTGGCTGCACTGCAGCCTTTCAACAAGCTTTGTTCGGGCTGCTAAACCCAAAAAGTAACATGGACTTCCAGGAGAAATCCAGAAATCCCTGTTTAGGGTCTGTGCACGAACACTAGGTGACCAGTACAGAACCCCAAACTTTACCGTTCGGTTTCACCCATCTCTTGTCCTTGTAAAACAAATAAAGCACACTGAGGGCATCAGTGTGCCATTCGTGTGCCATCTGTGTGCTGTACATGTTTAACATTCCAAAGTTAAGCAGAAGCTTTGAAATTTCTTTTTATTTAGCCATACCGGAGAAACATTGATGACACACTGATCCAAAACACTGATAACACCAGTACTGTTTTTTTCTGGTACTGGTTTTATACAGATGTGTGAAGGAGGCCTAATATAGTCATCACACATCAAATTGATTGATAGAATAATAGCCGTATAACCTGTGCCTAGATATCTTAATAAAACCCAGTCATGACAAGTAGATTGTAACATGTTTTTCTTCTCTCTATATATTTTTAATAAAAATGACGGTTTCCTTTTTATCACTACAGGCAAAGGTTATCTTGTGTTCCTCCAGTAATGACTTGGCTCGATGCTTTGTGCAATATAATGGGAGTTTTTTTAGTTTTTTTTTTATAAGTGAGGGAAGTCGTATTTGTTTGAAAGATCTCATGTAACAGTAATATCCTGTTGAAATGTAATTTTAAAAACAATGAAAGCCATTAACTCTCACACAGAAAGCCAGATAAAGACAGATCACTGTATATGGATCTTTAATAAGTAATTTAACCGAGGTTTGAAACATGAGCTTGTCTAGTAATTGCATTAATGTATAAGCATGTTGGTAAAACCATGCGTTCCCTTCAATTTATTCAGTATTGCTAACCACTTTTTTAATAGCTTTTCCAACCTATCGAGATGCAATTATGCACAGATTGGCTCTGCTAAGGGTCTGAATTATTCATTTGGTTTGTTTCACACCTTATAGTATATTCTTAAGCAAAGGAAATAACTCACCTGAAACATCCATTGCTCCTTTCCCTAGTTAACCAGATACATTGGCTCGTAGTTAACAAGATATGCTTGATTGACGGAAAATGCTGATTTGTTTGCTGACATTAACATATTTTCTTCTCCAAAGAGATATGGTCCTATTCAGTGACAAAAAAAGGAAAAAATAAAATATATAAAAAAAATAAATCCTCTATTTTAATTGGACTTTTTCTTATAATTGCACTGAAAAATATGAGCAGAAGCTGTGGGAAATTATATTTTTACATAAGCTTCAGAAAGTCGTTCCCACATGCGGTCCTTAGTTTGTAATATAACCGGTGGAATATAATATAATTCAGTAATCAATTTAATATGTATGGATTCAATTTTGACGATATTCTCTCTCCTTTGTGGGACATAAACTCCATTCCCTGTAGTTCTTATCAAAAATTCACCATCTTCCCTGCATTTTATATAGCACAAAAAAAATGTTCTTGGTGTTGTATAAATGGCAAGGCAGGAGACACGAGGGATGAATGAGATGTTTCTTGATCATTTTACATTGCTCTCTCAATCCATGTGGTTGTTTCAGCCAGCTGGAGGTCTCCTTTATGAATCCCAGCATTTTCTTTCACAATACAGCTGCTAGGAAAAGCTGTGTTGCAGAAAAAAAGTTTTTGCTCAAAGGAATGTTCGATCCCATTATGACAAGTTTAAACCATTTTCAGAGAACAATATGTGAATTTAAAAGACACTAATATGGATTATTTACTAACATTTTCAAAAGGAGCCGCTGGATAGTACGTGGCAAACTATACAAAGTTAGATAGTAAAATGTTTACCACAAACAGCAAATTTCTTAATAAAAAAAAAGAAAAATTTTCAAAAATACTAGAACGAATGAAAGAAAAGCTTTATTTTCTTTCTCTAAAGTACCAATGGTTTAGATTAATTTAGTCCAGATTCTGTAATGAAAATCTGCAAGAAAGTTCCATGGTACTTTATATTTTATGCCAAACCTTTTGTAAGTGCCTAAGGGCTCGCGAAGACAACCGTACTTTTGGCTCAAGTGCAATCCGACAAACATTGGCTCGCACTTGAACTAATGTTAATCTATGGGGCACTTGTCCAATTTTTTTTCCTTGGTCCGAGTATGTATGAGGAAAAAAATTGCCGCATCGGTAAATTTGCTCGCGCTTGGCCATACACGTCTATGGGTCCTTGGAAAACATTGGACTAGACTCAGATGACATCTGAGTGTGGTTCATGGATTGACAGAAAGGAGAAGATGGAGAAAATGTTTTTTTTTCCATCTTTTCCACATCCGAATAAATCGAATCACTCTGTGATGAAACTCTGATCAGACTCTAATGACAGAGTGATTACTATATTTGGTCTAATTTTTCTCAAGTGAGAGAATGTACAATCCTGTGACTTACTATCTAGCCTTAGATAGTAAAATGTTTACCACATACAACAAATTTATCAAAAAAAGGAAAAATGTTCACAGATACTAGAAAGAAGAAAAGAAAATTGGATTTTTTTTCTAACATAAAAATGCTTTAGATTTATGCCAAACTTTTTGTAAATGCCTAATTGTTAGAAATGTTAGAGAGCATATCAGGAAAAATTCTGATTCGCCTGTAGTCACATATTTGTCTGGGAAATTCAATTAGCTGAGAAATTATTCTTCATAAATTTAATGTCCCTTATTATGTGTTGTGGTCTTTATTAGAGATGAGCGAATTTGTTCGGAAATGATTGCCGAATCTGAATTTGCCATATTCGTGCCATATTGTTACCCTATTCATTCCAAATTTATGTTTGAAGATTGGGTCCAAATATATTTGGTCATTTCAATTTCCATTGACTCCAATCATGTTCAGCTGTGTTCGGCGAATATTGCAAATTCAATATTCGCTGCCGATCGTAATCCGAACGGAATTTTCAAAAATTCGCTCAATTCTAGTCTTTATAGACCCTAGAGCATAATAAATATTTACTGCTCACCTCTCCGGGCCCTCTACCCATCACCATCCACTGCCCGGTCATCACCGCATCCTTGTCTCAAGAGCTGTATCTCCATGTCTCCACGCTAGACCAGAACTTCTGGCTCCGATAAGACATAGAATGGTTATGAACAGGCATCATATCGTTCACTGGTGATAAGATGTGATGAGAACTGGACAGTTCATGGCGCAGACTGGAGGGGCCAGAGAGGTAAATAGCAAGGTGGGTATAAATCCTTGTTGCGAGCTCCTCGTAGGTCCTTCAGCAGACAGATGAAAACATTGAATGGAGTTGTGTTGCTCCGTTCAATGTGTAACTACTGCTGCTGAGTTCTGTACATCGGCATAAATTTTCTTGAACAGGAGTTGATGTACAATACTCATCATCAGCTGCTGTACACTGAATGGATCTGCACGGCGGAGCTCTAGTTAATGTTTACATCTGGCCACCGCCCGAGCAAATAACCCCTATTAGGCCGGGATCACACTTGCGAGTGCAATGAGAGAAACTCGCTCTATTCTCTCCCATCAATACCCGGCACTGCCGCCAGGACCGGAGAGTGCAGCCGCATGCTCCGGTCTCGAGTGCCCGCGGCAGTGCCAGGTATTGATGCGAGTTGCTCGCTTTTTACTTGCAAGTGTGACTCTGGCTTGAGGCCTAATGAATAATGAATATTAGTTGGCTGTGGCTGCTACACATTGATCTGTGCTGTGCAGCTCACTTCTATACAAAATTTACATCCAGCTACTGCCGCAGAAAAGAATATCTTATTAGTGGTTTTGCCCCTTGTTGGACCTCTACTAATATGATATTAATTTAATTACCTATTTTATTTAAAGCCCATCAATATCATATGACTTTTGTTTTTAGACCTCCCTAAATTACAGTTGGCGAGTATTCAGAGAGTAAAGGTCAATAGATAAATATGTGGAATTTATAAAATGTTGGTCTTTTAGGCCCATGATCAGGATATAGTAGAGCTTTGGAAGCAGTATATTTTTGCTGCATTCAAAATGCTGTGTTCTAATCATGCAGGTAACTCTGCATGTGTTTATTGAACCATGCAGATTTACTGCATATAATAAAGGGCTATGGGTTAGACTAGTGTCTCTGCTACAAATAATTGACAGGTTGTGGCACGTAAATTCACACAATGGGTGAGTTTACTCAGTGTCAAATAGAAGCACAGTGGGCAGGGGATTTATAGAAATCCCATCCAATGTGCTTGTAACCTAGAATGCAGCCTTTTGGACACAGCGCAGGTGAGCTGCATCCAAAACGCTGCTATTATAGATCGTGGGCACATACCCTTACTTTCCCACAATGAGTTTTTGAAGTTGCAGATTTTCTGGAGTATTTCTATACCTATTATGTAAATTAGATTATCTTTTTCTATATGCATTTTTATCGTATTTGTGATGTTGTTTTTGTCTCTTTTAGGCATGTCATGGCTTAACCCCTTAAGGACCAGGGTTATTTCGGTTTTTGCGTTTCCATTTTTTGCTCTCCTTCTTCCCATGGCCATAACTTTTATATTTTTCCATCAGAATGACTATTTGAGGGCTTGTTTTTTGTAGGACGAGTTGTACTTTTGAATGACACATATTATGTCTTCAAAAATGTGAAACAAATTTCAAATGCGGTGAAATTGCAAAAAAAGTTCAATTCCACAATTGTTTTTTGGATTCTTTTTTACCATGTTCACTAAATGCTAAAACTAACCTGCCGTTATGATTCTCCAGGTCATTGCAAGTTCAAAGACATTAACATGTCTAGGTTCTTTTTTATTTAAGTGGTGAAAAAAAATTCCAAAGTTTATTAAAAAAAATAAAAAATGTTGCCATTTTCATAGATCCATAGAGTCTCCATTTTTCAGGATCTGGGCCCGGTGTGTATAAGATCTTTTGATTGCCTGTCATTACATTTTATTGCAATGTAGCAGCAAACAAAAAAATCATAACTTTGGTGTTTTGATTTTTTTCTCGCGACGTCGCTTACCGATTGAATTAATTCTTTTTATATATTGATAGATTGTGCGATTCTGAATGCGGCGATACCAAATATATGTATATTTATTATTTTATTGTTTTATTTTGAATGGGGCGAAAGGGGGGTAATTTTTTTTTGAATAGCTGCTATGATTTTGATACATCCTGGTATTTGACTTTGACAAAACTTTATTGATGCAGTCATGTATGGAGTACATGCATTCTTCTAGTGCTGTTGCACAGTGGAAACACACTAAAATGTACATGCGTTTCCTTGCTTAATGCACTTCCATGGGGAGAATTTGCACATGAAACTCAGACAATGTTTCTTCTATTTCCTTTTTTTTAACTGAAAGAAAATGCATGACATGATGATGATGTGAGTGAAACAAAACATTACAGGTGTAATCTCTAGAAGGTGTAATTCATATAATATATTACTATGGTTTTATAACTGTTTATAGTGTTGATTTTCTTTTCCCAAAAAGGGTCCTTTAATAGTTGTTCAAGTAAGGCAATTTTTGTCCATATGACCTTAAGATATGTTGATATAATAATCAGATTTCCCTCTATTCGCTACGTTAGAGCGTGGAGATATTTTTTTTTAATGTAGATTGAAAATCTATGTTTGTGCCATAATACTTTTTGAAAATAAAGGTCTTTGCAGCCTTGGGATTACATTTCAAAGAAATATGTTTCCAATAGCTGTAAAGTAAGTTTTCATTTGGGCATGAAAACTAGACTAGGTCTATTAAATGGTCAAAACTGTGGTCTTTAAATGTCCCGAAGATATTAATAGTTGATATACTGAATGTACGCAAGAGTTTGTTAGAAAAAAAGCAGAAAAAACTTACAAAGTTGTTTAGGGTAAGAAAATAATTGTTGATATCAGTATGTAGTTTGTAAAACAGCTTTTTACTAAGGCCGGTTTCACACGTCAGTGGCTCCGGTACGTGAGGTGACAGTTTCCTCACGTACCGGAGACACTGACACACGTAGACCCATAAAAATCAATGCATCTGTGCAGATGTCATTGATTTTTTGCGGACCGTGTCTCCGTGTGCCAAACACGGAGACATGTCAGTGTTCGTGGGAGCGCACGTTTTCCACGGACCCAATAGAGTCAATGGGTCCGCGTAAAACACGGACCTCACACGGACATTCTCCGTCTGGGGTCCGTGTGCGTGCAGGAGACAGCGCTACAGTAAGCGCTGTCCCCCCCACATGGTGCTGAAGCCGGTATTCATATCTTCCCTGTAGCAGCGTTTGCTATAGAGAAAATATGAAGAATAGTGTTAAAAATAAAGATTTAGGTGTCCGCCGCCCCCCCCACCCCCTGTGCGCCCCCCCGCTGGTCAGAAAATACTTACCCGCTCCCTCGCTCCTTCCTGGTCTGGCCGCGCCTCCTACTGTATGCGGTCACGTGGGGCCGATCATTTACAATCATGAATAGTCGGCTCCGCCCCTATGGGAGGTGGAGCCACATATTCATGACTGTAAATGATCGGCCCCACGTGACCGCATGCAGGAGAAGCCGCGGCCAGACCAGGAAGCAGCGAGGGAGCGGGTAAGTATTTTCTGACCAGCGGGGGGGCGCACAGGGGGTGGGGGGGCGGCGGACACCTAAATCTTTATTTTTAACACTATTCTTCATATTTTCTCTACAGCAAACGTTGCTGCAGGGAAGATATGAATCGCAGCTTCAGCACCATGCAGAGTGGGTACCACACGCTCCGTGTGGTACCCACTCGCCATACGGGCGGCACACGTGTGCCGCACGTATGGCCTCCGTGAGTTCCCAGGCACACGGACACGGATAACTCCGGTACCGATTTATTCCGGTACCGGAATTATCTGGACGTGTGGGACAGCCCTAACTCAGTCTAGCAGCATCATCATTTTCAGCCTTTTAATGTGATTACAATGCTGTCAAGGAAAGAGGATTTGGCTTTCAATTGGTTCTTTAGAAAGGAATAGAAGAAAATGAACAGAAGGAAATGTCAGTAAAAATAATAATTCCTTAATACCTTTCATTAACAAATCAAAATATTATTGTCTAAAGAAGCAATCATTATAGAATTAAAATAGTTGCTGTCCTTTGCACGGACAGAAATCGGTTCTTTAATTTTAGGTCAGATACATGTGAGCATGTGCTGTAGAAAGTTCTTCCACCTGCCTTCATGGGTAGAAAGATGGGCTCCTATTAGATAATGCTGGAGTTCCCAGGGGTGCTGAGGTAAGAAGAGGCTGCTCACACTGCTGTCCACCATGTCTATCTGATCTAATACTGGAGATAGCAGTGTTGAGATGAGAAGAGGCTGCTCACAGTGCTGTCTACCATGTCTATCTGATCTAATAGTGGAGATAGCAGTGTTGAGGTGAGAAGAGGCTGCTCACAGTGCTGTCCATCCTGTCTATATGATGTAATATTGGATATACTAAGAGTGCAGAGGTGTGAAGAGACTGCTCACACTGCTGTCCACCCTGTCTACCTTATCTAATACTGCAGATACCAGGGATGCTGAAATAAGAAGAGATTGCTCACACTGCTGTCCTCTCTGTCTATCTGAGCTAATATGTCATGTCGGACACTGTCCAGACCAGGTCGTCTGACAGACAGCGGTAATTCCGCGCTTGACCACTGTTTGCTCATTGGCGTCAGCTAGTTTTCGTCTGGCTGCTCCGGGGTTAATTTATCTGATCCTCGGATTGGAAGCTGGGTCATGCCCATTTCCTTTAAATGGTTCTCCTGATCTTTGGGCGTCGCCGATTATAGCTTCTGTCTTATCCGTAGTTATCTCGGTCCGGAGTGGAGAGCTGGTTGTTGGAGAATCGTTGCTGGTGGTGTATTTTCCTTTGTCTTATTTACTCCTTCCTATATTTGTATTTATTTTGCCCTGCACCTTTATAGTGTATTCCTGATTGAATGTGGCGTGGTGTATATTTTCCTTTATCCTTGTTTGTTATAACTGTGGGTATTGGTCTATTGCATTCACTGGGTGGTGGGCGGTGGTGTTCAGTCTAGGGCTGAATCAGGAGTCAGGGTGAGGGTGGAGGCGTGAACATGCACACCTTCAGTGTAAACTTCAGGTAGAGGGTCAGACAGGGATTCCCTAGTCTTAGGGAAATTGCAGGGGCCCGGGTTATTAGCTCTCGCCCTCCTTGTATCCCCGTGACATTATAATCGGTCTAACAAAAAAAAAAAAAAAAAAGGCGTTCCTTTTTTTTTTTCTTTTTTCTCTTCTCTGTGTTTTGTCATGGATCCCATGACTTCCATAACCCGCCAGTTGGAGGCGCTGTCCCTACAGGTCACTGAGTTGAAGGGAGCAGTGCAGCAACAGGGACTAGCAGTATCTAATATACAGGCTGGAGCGACAGGAGGAGTTAATGAGCCCAAGTTTCCTTTGCCTGAAAAATTTGCTGGGGAACGCAGTAAATTTGTTTCTTTTCATGAAGCTTGCAAACTG
Organism: Ranitomeya variabilis; assembly: GCF_051348905.1. Classification (NCBI taxonomy): domain Eukaryota; kingdom Metazoa; phylum Chordata; class Amphibia; order Anura; family Dendrobatidae; genus Ranitomeya; species Ranitomeya variabilis. The sequence continues at coordinate 51,508,461 of NC_135239.1, read as the reverse complement.
TATTTCCGTATGCGCCCGATCTCCTCTGGTAATGAGGCTCAACGTGTGGGCCTGGTGTTGTCATTATTGAGCGGGGATCCCCAAGCTTGGGCATTTTCGTTGCCGTCTGATTCTGTTGCATTTAACTCAGTGGAGAGTTTCTTTTCTGGTCTAGGACACATTTACGACGATTCAGACAGAATGGCTGTAGCAGAATCTAAGTTACGCACTATTTGCCAGGGGGAGCGTGTTGCAGAGGATTACTGTTCTGAATTTCGCCGCTGGGCGGTTGACACTCAGTGGAATGAGCCAGCATTGCGGAGTCACTTTATTCATGGAGTTTCTAATAGGGTTAAAAAAGCCCTCCTGATGTACGAGACTCCTGCTTCACTAGATTCCGCTATGAGTCTTGTTTGTCCACATTGATCGCCGTTTGCGTCAGGGGAATCATGAGACGCCACCTGTGGGTGAAGGTTTAGGTTCACGTGAGGTTGCTGCAGGTGGGCCCACGGAATCTATGAAAATCGCAGGGGTGTCACATGTTAAGAATCGTACCCCTGTACTCAGGAAGCAGGGAGCCTGTTTTTTCTGCGGTAAAACTGGTCATTTTATTAATATCTGTCCTCTGCTGTTAAAGAAAAACGCAACGGCGGAAAACTTCTGAGCTCAGAGGGTGTGGAGGAGTCCAATCTGAGCTTATGTATATCCTCCATGATGATTTCTCAGTGCATGCTCTCTGCCAAAGTTCTTGTCGCTGGCAGAGAGCTGCCAATCACTATTTTTGTGGATAGTGGTTCCGCCACAAATCTCATTGATGAGGAGTTTGCGCGCACTGCTGGTTTTAAGATTGAAAAACTGCCTCATCCTATCCGTGTGGTCACCATCAATTCTGCTCCTCTTCCACAGGGGGAGATTACTGAGTTCGTGGCTGAGGTTAAACTCCACATTGGGGTTCTTCATTTTGAGCAGGTCACATGTAAGGTGCTCAAGAGTCTTCCGGCACAATTGGTTCTGGGTTTTCCATGGTTGTCTACACACAACCCGGTGATTGACTGGAAAACTCAGGACATAATCCAGTGGAGTGATTTCTGTCAGGATAATTGCCTGGCCACATGTGTGTCCGCTGTGACTTCAAGCGTTCCTGAGTCACTTCAGGATTATGCGGATGTGTTCTCTGAGAAGGGTTGTTCAGAGTTGCCGCAACACCGCTCCTATGACTGTTCAATCAGGTTTAAACCAGGGGCCAAGTTGCCTAAAGCAAGGATGTTCAACATCTCCGGTCCGGAGAGACAAGCACTCAAGGATTACATTTCTGAAAGTTTGAGCAAAGGGCACATCAGGCCGTCATCCTCGCCGGTGGCAGCAGGGTTCTTCTTCGTTAAGAAGAAAGATGGTGGATTACGCCCATGTTTGGATTTCAGGGAGTTGAACCAGATTACGTTTCGTGATCCGTACCCTATTCCACTGATACCTGACTTGTTCAACCAGGTGGCAGGTGCTAAGTGGTTTACCAAGCTTGACCTCAGGGGGGCGTACAACCTCATAAGAGTCCGTCAAGGTGATGAGTGGAAGACGGCTTTTAATACCCCTGAGGGTCATTTTGAAAATTTGGTGATGCCTTTTGGGTTAACTAACGCACCTGCAGTGTTCCAACATTTCATCAATGATGTGTTCTTGCATGTTTTGGGGAAATTCATTATCGTGTACCTAGATGACATCCTCATATATTCTTGCGACCGTGATGCTCATTTAGATCATGTCAGGCAGGTGTTACAGCTTCTCAGAGAGAATAAGCTGTATGCTAAACTTGAGAAATGTGTATTTTTTGCTCAAGAGTTGCCGTTCTTGGGTTATATTGTGTCTGCTTCTGGTTTTAAAATGGACGCCGCTAAGGTGCAAGCGGTGCTGCATTGGGAACGTCCTGATAACCTGAAAGCACTTCAGCGGTTTCTTGGGTTTTCTAACTACTATAGGAAATTTATCAAGGATTTTTCTATCATTGCTAAACCGCTTACTGACATGACTAAAAAGGGTACCAATTTCTCCGTTTGGCCTGAGGCTGCTGTTCGAGCATTTGAGTTTCTCAAGAACAGTTTTGTTTTAGCCCCCATTCTTGTGCAGCCAGACGTATCTAAACTCTTTGTCGTGGAAGTCGATGCGTCTGAGGTTGGTGTGGGGGTGGTGCTGTCTCAAGGCTCATCCTTGAGTGGTTTGCGTCCGTGCGCCTATTTCTCAAAAAAACTGTCGTCCGCTGAACGTATCTACGATATTGGCAACAGGGAGTTGTTGGCTATTAAGTTGGCCTTTGAGGAATGGCGACACTTCTTGGAGGGGTCGGTACATCAGGTCACTGTTATTACCGACCATAAGAATCTGCTGTATTTGGAGTCTGCCAAGCGTCTGTCTCCCAGGCAGGCTCGCTGGGCATTGTTTTTCACGTGGTTCAACTTTGTTGTAATTTACAGACCAGGGTCTAAAAACACTAAGGCAGATGCTCTGTCCAAGTGTTTTCCGGGGGGAGAACCGCGGGAAGATCCAGTACCCATCCTCCAAAAGGTTGTTGTGGTTTCGGCTCTCACTACCGAGGTTGAGGCTGAGATTGCCGAGGCTCAGGAGGAGGTACCATCTGAGCTTCCCATCAACAAATCTTTTGTACCACTTCATCTCCGCCTAAAGGTGTTGGCGGAGCATCATGATACTGTCCTGGCTGGCCACCCAGGGGTTAGAGGTACTTTGGAGTTGGTGTCACGTCGGTTTTGGTGGCCCAAAATCTGACAGGACGTGGTCTCATATGTGTCAGCTTGCACCACGTGCGCTAGGGCGAAGACGCCCCGCTCCCGTCCTGTTGACACACTACTTCCTCTGGAGGTACCTAGTAAGCCATGGACGGAAATCTCCATGGATTTCATCACTGATTTGCCTCCCTCAGCTGGGAAGACGGTCATTTTGGTGATTGTGGATCGGTTTTCAAAATGTCGCACTTTGTGTCTTTGCCTTCTTTACCTAACGCTAAGACTCTTGCTCAGGTATTTGTGCAGGAGGTGGTCAGGCTTCATGGAGTTCCGTCTGACATCGTGTCAGATAGGGGTACTCAGTTTGTAGCAAAATTTTGGAAAGCATTTTGCTCACGGCTGGGGATCAAGTTGTCTCATTCGTCTGTGTTTCATCCCCAGTCAAATGGTCAGACCGAGAGTATGAACCAAAATTTGGAGCAGTATTTGCGCTGCTTTGTCTCTGATAACCAGGAGGAGTGGTCTACCTTTCTTCCTTTGGCTGAGTTTGCCATCAATAATCACCGCCAGGAGTCATCTGGGGAGTCTCCGTTTTTTTGTGTTTACGGGCTACATCCTTAGTTTTGTATGTTGAGTCAGAGAGGCTCTTCCGGCGTTCCGGAGGAAGACCAGTTAGGTTCACAATTGTCATCAGTCTGGAGGAGAGTGAAACAGTGCCTGTTGAGTGTGGGTGCTAGGTACAAACGTGTGGCTGACAGTAGGCGTGTGCCAGGTCCGGACCTGAGTGTGGATGACTGGGTGTGGTTATCCACAAAAAACATAAGACTCAAGATACCATCCCTTAAATTGGGTCCACGGTTTATTGGTCCATTTAGGGTCACTGCCGTCATTAACCCAGTAGCGTACCAACTGGAGCTCCCTACGGTGTATAAAATACACAACGTGTTCCACAGGTCTCTTCTTAAGAAGGTGGTGGGTTCTGTGGACGCGGCGCCTATGCCAACTCCAGTCTTGGTGGATGGCAACCTAGAATTTGAAGTCTCCAGGGTGGTTGACTCTCGTGTGGTGCGCCGCACTTTACAATATTTGGTACACTGGCATGGTTATGGGCCTGAGGAGAGGTCCTGGGTACCAGCCTCGGACATTCATGCGGATCGGCTGGTCAGGTGTTTTCATCATCGCCATCTGGACAAGCCGGGTCCTATAAGCCGTGAGGGCCCTGGGGTCCCTCGTAGAAGGCGGGGTACTGTCATGTCGGACACTGTCCAGACCAGGTCATCTGACAGACAGCGGTAATTCCGCGTTTGACCACTGTTTGCTCATTGGCGTCAGCTAGTTTTCGTCTGGCTGTTCCGGGGTTAATTTATCTGATCCTCGGATTGGAAGCTGGGCCATGCCCATTTCCTTTAAATGGTTCTCCTGATCTTTGGGCGTCGCCGATTGTAGCTTCTGTCTTATCCGTAGTTATCTCGGTCCGGAGTGGAGAGCTGGTTGTTGGAGAATCGTTGCTGGTGGTGTATTTTCCTTTGTCTTATTTACTCCTTCCTATATTTGTATTTATTTTGCCCTGCACCTTTATAGTGTATTCCTGATTGAATGCAGCGTGGTGTATATTTTCCTTTATCCTTTTTTGTTATAACTGTGGGTATTGGTCTATTGCATTCACTTGGTGGTGGGCGGTGGTGTTCAGTCTAGGGCTGAATCAGGAGTCAGGGTGAGGGTGGAGGCCTGAACATGCACACCTTCAGTGTAAACTTCAGGTAGAGGGTCAGACAGGGTTTCCCTAGTCTTAGGGAAATTGCAGGGGCCCGGGTTATTAGCTCTTGCCCTCCTTGTATCCCCGTGACATAATACTGGAGATAGTGGTGCTGAGGTGAGAAGAGGCTGCTCACACTACTGTCAACCCTGTCTATCTGATCTAATACTGGAGATAGCAGGGCTGCTTAGGTAAGAAGAGGCTGCTCACACTGCTGTCCCCACTGTTGATCTATTCTAATGCTACAAATATTAGGAGTACTGATGTAAGAAGAGGTTGCAAACACTGCAGTCCACCTTGTCTTTATGATCTGTTACTGGAGATATCAGATGTGCTGAGGTAAGAAGAGGCTGCTCACACTTCTTTTCACCCTGCCCATCTGATGTAATATTGGATATACCAAGAGTGCAGAGGTGTGAAGAGGTAGCTCACACTACTGTTTACCCTGTATTATCTGACTTAATACTGGATATACCAAGAGTGCTGAGGTTAGAAGAGGCTGCTCACACTGCTGTCTATCAGGACTGTCTGATCTAATAATGGTAAGAAGACACTATTCAAACTGCTATCTGCTCTGTCCATCTGATCTAACTCTGAAAATACCAAGGGTGCAGAAGTGAAAAGAGGCTGCTCACACTGCTTCCAATCTGTTTATTTCATCTAACACTGCTGATATGAGGGGTGCTAAGGTGCAAAGAGGCTGCTCACTTTGCTGAATGACAACATATGATATAGGTATCTCCAAGACACAGTAGAGAAGCTTTCTACTACACATGCTCACAAGCACCTGTCCTAACAGTCCTAACATTATAGGACAGGTTTCTCTCAGTGTAACAGGATAGAAGTCATTTTTTATTCTATAGTAAATACATTGTTAGACAAAATAATTGTGAATTGCTAATTAAATGCAGCTTTGAATTTATTTACAAGGACATTTCCTTACATTTTACATTTCAAGTTGCGGGTAATTGTAAATGGCAAACTTAACACTAACTTATACATATATGTACTGTATATATGTATGTGTGTACACATATACCTTTCAGGTTATTCATAAACAGCCAGTGCAAAGTCTATAAAATTGTCCAAAAATCATGTACATATTCCTCCACCAAAATTTAGCAAAATATGGAACATGCCCACTAGCTTCTATACAAATATAACTGACAATGCATGTATAAACCTTCTCTCTTCTCTACCTTTTGAGGCGCTCAAGGAACAACTTTGGTTCCAGAAAGGTAGCGGGATACAAGATGGTTGAAGCTGTTATCTATTGTTTTGATTTCCACTAGTTTTTAGGCAAGCAAATATCCGCTTTTCCAGCAACTTATGCACTGACATTTGGGCTTGAGGTACTTGTAGATAATAATACCATGTATACAGCATGCAGAACATTTAAAAAAAAAAATACAAATCACTATTATATTAAAACTTGCAAAGGGTAAGTGAATTCATCTCCATATTTGCTTATGTATGTCTGCAACAATATTCTAATATATATTTTTATTTTTCAAAATAATTTATTTATTCAGTTTCTCTGCATATACAGTTTTAACAAGCAATGTAACTTAGTGATCACATATATGCATGAAAAAATGTTTATTACTCAAAACTCGGTCTGACCTCACCAAACAGCCGAAACAAAGCGATCCAGAGTAAAAAAGTTAAATTAAAGCTTTATTGTGTACAGTTTATATCACATGCACAAATGCCCAAAGCACCCTAACAAAGTGGGAAGCTGGATAATACATATCAAACTCAGTAGTCCGTAATGCAAGATAATACATTTATATCCCTTAGACCTATCCTGTACATTTTCCGCTGCCTCAGCATACATATAATACAGATATAAATAACAAATGAAGGTGATATCTACCTGCGATACAGCGTCCCACCTCACCCCAACGCGTTTCGCATCAAGCTTCTTCTGGGGAGGAAAATGTACAGGATAGGTCTAAGGGATATAAATGTATTATCTGTATTATCCTGCATTACGGACTACTGAGTTTGATATGTATTATCCAACTTCCCACTTTGTTAGGGTGCTTTGGGCATTTGTGCATGTGATATAAACTGTACACAATAAAGCTTTAATTTAACTTTTTTACTCTGGATCGCTTTGTTTCGGCTGTTTGGTGAGGTCAGACCGAGTTTTGAGTAATATGTATTGAGAAGTGCCAGTCATTATAGTTGGACATTTGGTGATTAGAGGAAAAATTTTTTGCAAAAAATAACTATTTGATGTGGCAGATTTTCTGCAGCAATTAGCTAAATTTGGTAACATGCATTTTTTACGTTGTGTCTTCAAGTGCATTTTTTTTACATTCGTCTTTACCTTGTTTTAAACGCTGCAGTACTTGTTTTTTTGTTGGCATGTCATGTTTTAAATAAAACTGCTTTGTTTTTAATAGTTCCTGGTATTTATCTTTGTAAAAAACCTTACTAATACAGTCAAGTGTAGATTACATGCGCTTTTGGTGTTTTTTTCACAGCTATATTTTCTGCAATTCCATAGGGAATTCGATGCCTGAAACTCAGCGTATGCACAAGAAATTGATATATTGAGGTTTTAAAAATCACACCACAGGTCAGATTATGCAGCTAAAATAAAAGCACAGTGGGCATTTCTATAAATACCTACCACTTTCATGGAACTGTAAGATGGTACTTTATTTTGCATGGCGCAAATATGCTGCATTAAAAACTCACTAATAACTCATCATCAGAACTTAAACAGTCCCTCAATAGTGCAACAATGTGACTCTGTGTTGTCAATACATAATTAAAGCCTATTGATAAGTTGGTGTGTTATTTTGTTTAAGTTTATGTAAGTGAATGTGCCCTTTTAGTGATGCCTTTAGATTGACCTAAACTGTTAGTTGCTGGATCCAGTGGTACCATATGGTAAAGAGTTGAGCAAATTTGTCAACACTTGGTTCCGATTTGATCGTCGGCGAATATTGTTTTTGCATTATTCTCAAAACACCGATTGAGTCAATGAGAGTAGAATTTACCTAACATTCACAACCGATCATCAATCATAAATTCGGCATTAATAAGGTACCAATATGGCATCAATATGGCAAATTCAGATTTGGCGACCGATTCCGAACATATTCGCTCATCTCTAGTTAAGACATCAAAGAATGGAAAGAGAGTATTAGGCCATGTTCACACGTTCTGTATTTGGACATTATTTTATATCAGTTTTTGGAAGCCCAAACCAGGAGTGGGTGAAAAATGCAGAAGTGGTGCATGTGTTTCTATTATAAGTTTTCTCCTACTGTGGCACTCTTGAATTTGGCATGCAAATACTGATGTAAAATACTGACCAAATACTGAATGTATGAATGTGGCCTTGCACGGCATTTGGCAGTACTACAGCCTAGACAGCTGGTGCCAGTGGTTGAGCTCCTTTTGCTGCTAGTGGCTTCCACATTCTTAGGCCTCCTTCACACATCCTGGTGATTCCTGCGCTGGAAAAACCTGTTCTAGGGAAAGCCATGGTCCATGACAGTTTGACATCCATGTGCCATAAATGTGACATTAGTGTATCTGTGTGATATCTGTGAGACATGTATGGAATGAAATGCAGAGTAGAGATTAAACAGTTTTATGTATTAAAGATGTTCAAAGATTGAGATAGATTGTGATGGGAAACATGACAGATGATAGAGATATCAATAAAAAGTGGAACAGCACATTTAAAAAAATGCAAAGTTGGTGCAAAGGCATCTCAAACAAAATATATAGTTTTTGTAGAGGTATATAGAAGTAAAAAAGTTAAGCAGCACTCCAATAGTTACCAAAAGAAGTGGATTTTAGTTAGCCAAAGTGGCTAAATAAAGTCCACTTCTTATGACAACTATTGTAGTGATGCCTACCTTTTTTACTTCTAGATAGAAATATGTCAGTGAGCACCCCTATAAATGCTAACCAGCAAATGTGAAAAAAGACAGCTGTACGCTGATTTTAATAGCCTAGGAAGGTGCCATGGATATTGGTCCCCTCCCAGAATAAGAACAGCATCCCTCAGCCACCCAAGAAACGGTGCTTCCATAAGATGCGCCAATTCATACCATGGTTTTGGTCCATATAAATACATTGGTTATACCAGGGATTTACTCAGTTCTAAACTAGGGCCTTCGTCTTTGTTACACTCTTTGTGTTATTTTGTGATTTAATTGTGTCAACAATATTTATAATAAAATGTACTATTTTTAAACTGAAATGTTTTCTTGTGTATGGAACTCCATTTTTTCATGCGTTTGAGTAAGTAGGTTGTGGTCTGAAAAAAAGGCAAGTTAGAGAGGTTAGATAGGGAGCAGAGGCGGGTGAAGATGAGGTCCAATGTGTGGCCACCTTTGTGAGTGGCTGAAGAAGACCATTGAGTGAGGTCGAACTAGGAAGTGCGAGATAGAAGCTTAGTGATCGCTGAGAGGGAAGTGTCAATGGGGATGTTGAAGCTTCCCATGATGATAATGGGGATGTCAGTGGAGAAGAGATGAAGTAGCCAGGTAGTGAAGTTGTCAAACAAGGTGGTGGCTTGACAAAAAACCATTACACAGGCAGAGATGCTTACCTGTCTGAGGCCTCCAACCAATTACACTAACAAAAGTGCAGCGGACCCAAGTTTTTTTCTTGTTGTTAGCGTTAGGACCGGCAATATGTGAGGACCCTTAACGTGGGTTGCCGGCTTAAATATTGTGGCCATAATACCAACTAATACCTTACATACATTGTTATGTTTTTGGACACGTCATTTTTTCAGGGTGCAGCTGGGCCCTAGATGGCTCTGTATACTGTGGCCTCTGTTCACACAGGCTGCATGATAGCAATGGCTGGCCCGCTATATGGCGTTACTAATAGGCCTGAGCCATATGCTTTGTATTTCTGTGTGAACATGCCAAATACAGATCATTTTTGCGCAGGTGTGCCAGGCGGCCAAATCCTGATTGTAGGCTGGCTTGCAGTATTGGTATTATTGCACCTGTGCATTTGTCATCCACCATCTTAACTTGGGTCCACTGCACTTTGGTTAGTGTAATTGGTTGGAGGCCTCAGACAGGTAAGCATCTCTGCCTGTGTAATGGTTTTTTGTCTTGATTTTTTTTTTCCTCTTATGGGTTTTTTTTTTAAGGTGGTGGCTTGCCCTGGGGCAGTAAATGACAGCCAGTTGGAGGTTGGAGCGGGAGTAGATGGGCACAGAGTGCACCTCAAAGGAACGGAGGCTAACTGAGGGTGGCAGTGGGATTTTGGTGAAGAAACAGTTATCTGACTGGAGAAAACCAACTCCTCCGCCATGCTTGATGCTGAGGCGAGGGATGTGGGAAAGATGGAATCCACCATACAAAATTGCAACAGGAGAGGCTGTGTCAGATGGGCTGAGCCAGGTTTCGGTGATGCGAGGAAGGAAAGTTTGTTAGTAATAAAAAGATCAGGGATATAGGAAAGTTTCTTGCAGACAAAGCGAGTGTTCCATAGAGCTCCTGTTAGTGGGACTGGGGAAGCGGGGGCTGGGTGAATGGGTATAAGGTTATAGAGGTTACGGAAAGTTGTGATTGATTGTGGATGGGAGGTAGAAGTGACTGTGGGGATTAGGTGAGGAGGACCAAGATTTGGAGAAATATCACCAGCAGGAGGAGGAGCAGAGAAAGTGATAGCATGTGGGAGCATGAGGGGGTTGCCTGTGTTTGGAGACCGAGGATTGTATGTTGAGGAACAGATTTGAGGAAGAGGTGAGATAGATGCAAAGGATGGAGGGAGAGATAACCAGTTCATTACAAGGTGTAGGGATTAGGGGGGTTAGCAGAAAGTGAAAAATTACAGGGGTGAGAGTGAAAACAAAAAGAAACATGGTTTACAGTGACTATCCAGTTACCTTCAGTTCCCTTCTGGTTCAATTCTGGATCAATTCATAGCTCCACACTTCTATGATGCACTTGTATGGTACAGGGGGCAGACTGATGTCTCTTGGCAGATGTATTGTTGCAATATAATTGCTAGAAAATTCATTCAGGTGTGGAGCTGATGGGAGTGGTCTGTGCTCATCTTGGTCAGATAATTAAGAGTGAGACAGATGCAGGATGATCAAGGCAGAGTAAACAGGGAGGTCATAAATAGCACTGCAGGTATAGCAAGGGTTAGTTGAAAAACATACCAAGTGGTTGTAAGCAGCAGAGGTAGGGAAACATCAGAGTGGAAAGTTGGATGACATACCAAGTGGTTGCAAGGAGAAGAGGTTGGGAAAAATCTGTATGGAAAGTTGGATGATGTACCAAGTGGTTGCAAGGAGAAGCGGTTGGAAAAATCTGTATGGAAAGTTGGATGATGTACCAAGTGGTTGCAAGCAGAAGAGGTTGGGAAAAATCTGTGTGGAAAGTTGGATGACGTACCAAGTGGTTGCAAACAGCAGAGGTTGGGAAAAATCTGTGTGGAAAGTTGGATGACATACCAAGTGGTTGCAAGCAGCAGAGGTAGTTAAAAATCAGTGTGGAAAGTTGGATGACGTACGTGTAGGAAGAATAGATAAATGGACATGCTGATTAGAGTGCGATAGTGGCAGATGGCAGGGTACAGTCTGTATACATCATATTAAATTCTGGATTAATTCGTAGCTCCACACTTCTATGATGCAATTGTATGGTGCACAGGGCAGACTGATCTTAGACTTATCTTTCTTCCAATCCTTTGAATAGCTCATCCATCCATCCATCCATCCATCCAACCAACCAATAAAGAACTGGATTCTAATATTTCTTAGATCTTATCTAACGCATGTTTCTTTCTCTCCTTCCGTCTATGGTATCATTTATTTGTTACCTTTCGGAGCCCTTGTTTTTTTAAAAAAAAGGAAATTATGGACAAAAAATGTAGATATCTGAGTTGTATTATTTCCATATTCTTAGAAATGTTAGACAGCTTGGCTCCTTAGAAAGAAACAAATACTTGACACGTCTTATGCCCTATTTCTTATATTTATGGAATAATTTATTGGCAGACCCTTGTTGGAAACTCAGGAGATCACACAATTTAAAATGTTGGCAACCTTCCAGGCCACATCTGTGTTTCCTAAGGTTCAGTTCATACAACAGTGTTTTGACCAGTAATTCACATCAGTATTTGTAAGCCAAAACCAGGAGTGGGTCAAACATGCAGAAGTGGTGCATAAGTTTCTATTATACTTTTTTCTGATCATACCTCTACTAGTTTTGGCTTACAAATACTGATGTGATATTCTGACCAACATACTGCTGTGTGAACATAGCCAAATAGTAAGCAGTTTTTTTTATATCCCTAGGTATTTCAGAAAGGCTTACATGTATTAAACAACTAGATTTCATGGGACCACCAAATTTGTTTTAATAAATGTAATAAATCAGAAAGAGGTACCTTTTATCCAGCCTTTGAAATGTCTCAATAGTCTTACTAAATTGATTTTCAAATTCCAGAGAAGCTCACTCCCGCGCTTCTCCTCTGAAAGCATAGGTTTCCTCAAAGCAATTCTATGTCTTTTTCAGGCACAAATGACTCTTTGAAGGGCTGCTTTGAGTTAGTGAATATCTTATTCCTTAATCAGGAGTGGTATAATCTGTATAGGGTAAAGTCCCCTTGGAAGCCAGAAAATCTTTGCCTAATACCTTTCCATAAGATACACGGGTAGGTGTTTCCACCTTTTTAATTCTGAAAGTATTTTTTTAACCCCTTAATGACCGCCAATGCGTCTTTCAAGTGACCTGAGATATAAGAGAATAGCCTCCCCATACAGGAGACAATCCAGCAGCTGTCAGCTCTACACTATAGCTGACAACTTGCTGCATCAGCCACAATCAATTTTTGCACCGTCCAACTCTGTTTAACCCCTTAGATGCTGCTGTCGATACTGACTACATTATATAAATGGTTAACAGAGTGTGGGGGCTTCCTCTTTATCCCTTAATGACCGCCAATACGTCTTTTAACTGACCTGAGATATAAGGAAATATCATCCCCATACAGGAGACAATCCAGCAGCTGTCGGCTCTACACTATATCTGACAACTTGCTGCATTAGCCACGGTCAGTGTTTGCCCCGTACAAATCTGTTTAACCCCTTAGATGTGGCTGTCAATTGTGACTACATCATATAAATTAACAGAGTGTGGGGGATTCCTCTTCATCCCCATCTTCACCCTGAGATCATGATTGTGTGGTCCTGATGTTTGCCATGACAACTCATGTCCAAATAGTGGCCTTGGAGTCTGCCGGCTGTTGTAACCTGTTCAGAAGTTAGCAACATTTAGGTGGTAACAATGCACATTTTCATTTCTGTCATGTCACTTTGCATTAATTCCTGAAAAGCACCTGAAGGGTTAATAAACTACCTGACTGCAGTTTTCAATATGTCAGGGGGTTCTGTTTTTAAAATGGTATAACTTTTGGGAGTTTCCCAATATATAGGACCCCCAAAGTCACTTCAAACATGGATAGTTCCCTAAAAAAATAAATTTTGTAAATTTCCTTGAAAAAATGAAAAATTACTGCTACATTTTTAAACCTCCTAAAATGCTAAAAAATTAAAAGAACATTTTACAAATGATGCTGATGTAAAGCAGACATGTGAGAAATGTTATTTATTAATGTTATGCTGTGGTATGACTCTCTGGATTAAAGGGATAATCATTAAAAGTTTGAAAATTGCTAATTTTTTAACATTTCTCTCAGTTTTCTGATGTTTTTTAATAAGTAAACACAAAACATATCGACCTAAATTTACCATTATCATAAAGTACAATGTGTCCCGAAAAAACAATCTCAAAATCACTGGGATATGCTAAAGCATTCTAAAGTTATTACCACATAAAGTGACACTGGTCAGATTTCAAAAATTTGGCTCCGTCACTAAGGGGTTAATCCCAATTGGTGCCCTCAGATCATGATTATGTGGTCCTGATGTTTGCTATGGCAATTCATGGCCAAATAGCGGCCATAGAGTCTGAAGGCTGTTGCAACCTGCTCAGAAGTTAGCGACATTTAGGTGGTAAAAATACACATTTTCATTTCTGTCATGCCACTTTGCATTAATTCCTTAAAATCACCTGAAGGGTTAATAAACTGCCTGACTGCAGTTTTCAATATGTCAGGGGGTACTGTTTTTAAAATGGTATCACTTTTGGTAGCTTCCCAATATATAGGACCCCTAAAGTCACTTCAAACATGGATAGGTGCCTAAAAAAATACATTTTGGAAATTTCCTTGAAAAAATGAAAAATTACTGCTACATTTTTAAACCTCCTATAATGCTAACAAAATAAAAGAAGATTTTACAAATGGTGCTGATGTAAAGCAGACATGTGGGAAATGGCATTTATTAATGTTTTGCTGTGGTATGACTATCTGGATTAAAGGGATAATCATTCAGAGTTTAAAAATTCCTAATATTTTAACATTTTCTCAATTTTTTTATATTTTTTTAAATAAAAACAAAACATATTGACCTAAATTTACCATTATCATAAAGTATAATGTGTCATGAAAAAACAATCTCAATATCACTGGGATTTGTTGAAGCGTTCCAGAGTTATTACCACATAAAATGACACTGGTCAGATTTCAAAAATTTGGCTCCGTCACTAAGGGGTTAAAGTGGAGGAGAATACTTGAGGCTGTAAAGTGATTTTGGTGTTCTTTCCACATGAATCCTCAGGTTCCTTATAGAGAGAGAAGAAATAAGTATTAGTAGACCCTGGCCTGTTTATTTCAGAAGATCATGTTTTAATGACATATAGTGATATATTTTAAGATTGCCATGTGTATGTAGTGGTGTGCCTATCTACAGGGAAATAAGGTATATACTGTTGAATATGTACATCTTCCGGGGTTTTTATTTTCTTAAATGCATTTACTTTGGGATGAAAATAATTTATACAATTGGGTTTCACAAAATGGAATCTGTCAGTAAGATTGCATCTCCCAAACTTTTTCTATGTGCATGTAGCTCTTTCAACGACAAGTCCAGCAATACATTTAAATGGCCAGTTCAATCCTCCATAACTGAAAAATCATAGTTTCAACTGATATGCAAATGATCTATACATATGATACACACTTCATTGTTTGAAAAAATATATACCGTATTTTTCTGACAATAAGACGTACTTTTTTTCCTCCAAATTTGGGAGGAAAGTGTGGGTGCGTCTTATGGTAGGGATGTAGCATGTGAAGAGGGGGGCAGCAGCGAGTGGGATCGCAATGATATCCCACTTCAGGAGGCAGAAAAATGTCCCCACTGCCGGGAATCAGCTGCTGGGGAAACCATGTGGTCCCAATGATTATGTGCAGTGAATATTCATTAGCTACTCCCCGCCCACCTATCAGCTGAGCGGTGAGCCAGGAGCAGCAAATGAATACTGCACTTAAGCAGCAACACACATGGATTCCTCAGCGCTGATTCCTGCAGCAGCTGGGGAGATCTGTGTGTCCGGGGGAGGAGGAGGCAGCAGCAGCAGGGGCCAGGTGAGAGGAGATCGCTGGTACCTTCCTGGGCTGGACGCTGAGTGCTGTGCAGGAGGACCTGTGATGATGTCAGAAGTGGGCGGGCTGGAGCATCACATGGCAGCACAGAGCCCTCCCTCTTCTTGACATCATCACATGTGTTGTGAACTCTGTTTTTAGGCTCCCTCTAGTGGTCACTGGTGCTATGGTTTGACTTTTGCTTTGGGCTCCCCCTGGTGGCTTTGTTTGTTATCCTGCTGGTCTCTGGCTATCAGCTGGTTCGTTATCCTCTGGGAGGTTCCTATATAGCTCTGTTTCTCTTTCACTTGTTGCCGGCTGTCGATGTAATCAGTGCTACTCAGATTCCTTCTGACTACCTTGCTCCCAGTCCATCCAGGACAAGCTAAGTTTTGTTTGCTCATTTTTTGATCAGCAGTGTTTATCATGTTTTTTTGTCCAGCTTGCTAAAATGTGATTCCCTCGCTTGCTGGTTGCTCTAGTGGACTGAGTTTCTCCCCACACACCGTTAGTCGGTGCGTGGGTTCTTGAAATCTCAGGATGGATATTTTGTAAGGGTTTTTTATTGATCGCATAGACCCCTGCTCTATTTTCTGCTTTCTAGTACTAGTGGGCCTCTTTTGCTGAATCTGATTTCATCCCTATGTATGTGCCTTCTTCTTACTTCACCGTTAATATTTGTTGGGGGCTTCTATATCTTTGGGGATTATTTCTCTGGAGGCAAGCGAGGTCTTTCTTTCTCTTTAGGGGTAGCTAGTTCCTCAGGCTGGCTCGAGACGTCTAGGAATTTTTTAGGCACGTTCACCGGCTACCTCTAGTTGTGTTGGATAGGTTCAGATTTGCGATCAGTCCAGTTACCATCTCCCTAGAGCTTGTCCTAAGTTTATTCACTTGCTGGTCTATTGGTGATCCTCAGCCACTAAGGATCATAACAGTACAGCCGGCCCCGAAAGTGTTAATTGCATGGCAGAAGCAGGAGAAAAGAAGCCTTGAGAAATTTTTTTATTTTTTTTTTGTTGCCGTGTGTCTAGCTGCTGTGGCTAGCTTCTCTCCTCCTCTTAATCTTGGTGTGGCTCTGAGTTCAGCTGCTGACATGGATGTCCAGAGCTTGGCTTCCAGTCTGGATCATCTTGCTGCTAGGGTTCAAAGTATTCAGGATTTTGTTGTTCACAGTCCTATGTCTGAGCCTAGAATACCTATTCCGGAGTTGTTTTCTGGAGATAGATCTAGGTTCCTGAATTTTAAGAACAATTGTAAGTTGTTTCTTTCTTTGAAACCTCGTTCCTCTGGTAATGCCATTCAGCAAGTTAAGATTATCATTTCCTTTTTGCGTGGCGACCCTCAAGATTGGGCCTTAGCATTGACGCCAGGGGATCCTGCATTGCTTAGTGTAGATGCGTTTTTTGTGGCCCTTGGATTGCTCTATGAGGAACCTAATCTTGAGAACCAGGCTGAAAAAGCGTTATTGGCCCTCTCGCAGGGGCAAGATGAAGCAGAGGTGTATTGCCAGAAATTTCGGAAATGGTCGGTGCTTACTCAGTGGAATGAGTGTGCCCTGGCTGCAAATTTCAGAGAAGGTCTTTCTGAAGCCATTAAGAATGTCATGGTGGGGTTCCCTACGCCTGCAGGTCTGAATGAGTCAATTACTCTGGCCATTCAGATTGATCGGCGTTTGCGGGAGCGCAAACCTGTGCACCATTTGGCGGTGTCTTCTGAACAGACACCTGAATCTATGCAATGTGATAGAATTCTGACCAGAAGTGAACGGCAAAATTATAGACCGCAAAATGGGTTGTGCTTTTACTGTGGTGACTCAGCTCATGTTATCTCAGCATGCTCTAAGCGCAAAAAGAAGGTTGATAATTCTGTCACCATTGGTACTTTACAGCCTAAGTTCATTTTGTCTGTTACCCTGATTTGTTCCCTGTCATCTTACCCGGTTAATGCTTTTGTAGATTCAATTGCTGCCCTGAGTCTTATGGATTGGTCATTTGCCAGGCGCTGTGGTTTTGATTTAGAGCCTTTAAAATTCCCTATTCCACTAAGGGGAATTGATTCTACACCATTGGCTACGAATAGACCTCAGTACTGGACACAAGTGACCATGTGCATGACTCCTGTTCATCAGGAGGTGATTCGCTTCCTTGTATTGCATAATTTGCATGATGTTGTCGTGTTGGGTCTACCATGGTTGCAGACTCATAATCCAGTCCTGGATTGGAAAGCTATGTCTGTGTCAAGTTGGGGTTGTCAGGGAATTCATGGTGACGCTCCTGTGGTGTCAATTGCTTCGTCCACTCCTTCTGAAGTCCCTACGTTTTTGTCAGACTACCAGGATGTATTTGAGGAGCCCAAACTCAATTCTCTACCTCCTCATAGGGACTGTGATTGTGCTATAAATTTGATTCCTGGTAGTAAGTTTCCTAAGGGACGACTTTTCAATTTATCTGTGCCGGAGCATGCTGCCATGCAGAGTTATATAAAGGAGTCTTTGGAGAAGGGACATATTCGCCCGTCCTCATCCCCTCTTGGTGCAGAATTCTTTTTTGTGGCTAAGAAGGATGGTTCCCTGAGACCTTGTATTGATTATCGCCTTTTGAATAAAATCACGGTCAAATTTCAGTATCCTTTGCCACTGTTAACTGATTTGTTTGCTCGCATTAGGGGGTCTAGTTGGTTCACCAAGATAGATCTTCGCGGTGCGTATAACCTTGTGCGTATAAAACAGGGTGATGAATGGAAAACTGCATTTAATACGCCTGAAGGCCATTTTGAGTACTTAGTGATGCCTTTTGGACTTTCTAATGCTCCTTCAGTCTTTCAGTCCTTTATGCACGACATCTTCCGTGAATATCTGGATAAGTTTATGATTGTGTATCTGGATGATATTCTGTTTTTTTCGGATGATTGGGAGTCTCATGTTAGGCAGGTCAGGATGGTCTTTCAGGTCCTGCGTGACAATGCTTTATTTGTGAAGGGCTCAAAATGTCTTTATGGAGTCCAGAAGATTTCTTTTTTGGGTTTCATTTTTTCTCCTTCTACTATTGAGATGGACCCAGTCAAGGTTCAGGCTATTCATGACTGGACGCAGCCTACATCTGTTAAGAGTCTTCAGAAGTTCTTGGGTTTAGCTAATTTCTACCGTCGCTTCATAGCTAATTTTTCTGGTGTTGTTAAGCCTTTGACGGAGTTGACCAAGAAAGGTTCGGATGTGACTAACTGGTCCTCTGCGGCTGGGGAGGCCTTTTGGAAGCTGAAGCGTCGGTTTTCTTCGGCTCCGGTCTTATGTCAGCCAGATGTCTCACTTCCCTTCCAGGTGGAGGTTGATGCTTCCGAAATTGGAGCGGGGGCTGTTTTGTCGCAGAGAAGCTCCGATGGCTCTGTGATGAAGCCATGTGCTTTCTTTTCAAGAAAGTTTTCGCCTGCCGAGCGTATTTATGATTTCGGTAATCGGGAGCTGTTGGCTATGAAGTGGGCATTTGAGGAGTGGCGACATTGGCTCGAGGGAGCTAAGCATCGTGTGGTGGTCTTGACTGATCACAAGAATTTGATTTATCTCGAGTCGGCCAAACGGCTGAATCCCAAACAGGCTCGTTGGTCGTTGTTTTTCTCTCATTTTGATTTCATTGTCTCGTACCTGCCTGGTTCAAAGAATGTGAAGGCTGATGCTCTTTCTAGGAGTTTTGTGCCTGACTCTCCTGGAGATTCAGAGCCAGCTGGTATCCTTAGAGAAGGGGTGATTTTGTCTGCCATCTCCCCAGATTTGCGACGTGTGCTGCAAGAGTTTCAGGCGGATAGACCTGACCGCTGTCCACCAGAGAGACTGTTTGTCCCGGATAGATGGACCAACAGAGTCATCTCCGAGGTTCATTCTTCGGTGTTGGCGGGCCATCCTGGAATATTTGGTACCAGAGACTTGGTGGCCAGGTCTTTTTGGTGGCCTTCCTTGTCACGGGATGTGCGTTCCTTTGTGCAGTCTTGTGGAATTTGTGCTCGGGCTAAGCCTTGCTGTTCTCGTGCCAGTGGTTTGCTGTTACCTTTGCCTGTCCCGAAGAGGCCTTGGACGCACATTTCCATGGATTTTATTTCAGATCTCCCTGTCTCTCAGAGAATGTCTGTCATCTGGGTGGTGTGTGATCGTTTTTCTAAGATGGTCCATTTGGTGCCCTTGCCTAAGTTGCCTTCCTCCTCCGAGTTGGTTCCACTGTTTTTTCAAAATGTGGTTCGTTTGCACGGGATTCCTGAGAACATTGTTTCTGACAGAGGATCCCAGTTTGTGTCTAGATTTTGGCGGACTTTTTGTGCTAAATTGGGCATTGATTTGTCTTTTACGTCGGCCTTCCATCCTCAGACGAATGGCCAAACCGAGCGAACTAATCAGACCTTGGAGACTTATTTAAGATGTTTTGTTTCTGCTGATCAGGACGACTGGGTTACTTTTTTGCCTTTGGCCGAGTTTGCCCTTAATAATCGGGCTAGTTCTGCTACTTTGGTTTCTCCTTTTTTTTGTAATTCGGGGTTTCATCCTCGTTTTTCCTCGGGTCAGGTGGAGCCTTCTGACTGTCCTGGAGTGGATGTTGTGGTTGATAGGTTGTATCAGATTTGGAATCATGTGGTGGACAATTTGAAGCTGTCACAAGAGAAGGCTCAGCTCTTTGCCAACCGCCGTCGCTGTGTGGGTCCCCGACTTCGCGTTGGGGACTTGGTGTGGTTGTCTTCTCGCTTCGTTCCTATGAAGGTCTCCTCTCCTAAGTTCAAGCCTCGGTTTATCGGTCCTTATAAGATTCTGTAAGTCCTTGGCCCTGTGTCATTTCGTCTGGACCTCCCGGCATCATTTGCTATTCATAATGTGTTCCATCGCTCGTTGTTGCGGAGGTATGTGGTGCCTGTGGTTCCTCCGGTTGAGCCTCCTGCCCCGGTGCTGGTTGAGGGAGAATTGGAATACGTGGTGGAGAAGATCTTGGATTCTCGTATTTCTAGATGGAGGCTCCAGTATTTGGTTAAGTGGAAGGGCTATGGTCAGGAGGATAATTCTTGGGTTGTCGCCTCTGATGTTCATGCGGCCGATTTGGTTCGTGCCTTCCATCTGGCTCATCCTGATCGCCCTGGGGGTTTTCATGAGGGTTCGGTGACCCCTCCTCAAGGGGGGGGTACTGTTGTGAACTCTGTTTTCAGGCTCCCTCTTGTGGTCACTGGTGGTATGGTGTGACTTTTGCTTTGGGCTCCCCCTGGTGGCTTTGTTTGTTATCCTGCTGGTCTCTGGCTATCAGCTGGTTCGTTATCCTCTGGGAGGTTCCTATATAGCTCTGTTTCTCTTTCACTTGTTGCCGGCTGTCGATGTAATCAGTGCTACTCAGATTCCTTCTGACTACCTTGCTCCCAGTCCATCCAGGACAAGCTAAGTTTTGTTTGCTCATTTTTTGATCAGCAGTGTTTATCATGTTTTCTTGTCCAGCTTGCTAAAATGTGATTCCCTCGCTTGCTGGTTGCTCTAGTGGACTGAGTTTCTCCCCACACACCGTTAGTCGGTGCGTGGGTTCTTGAAATCTCAGGATGGATATTTTGTAAGGGTTTTTTATTGATCGCATAGACCCCTGCTCTATTTTCTGCTTTCTAGTACTAGTGGGCCTCTTTTGCTGAATCTGATTTCATCCCTATGTATGTGCCTTCTTCTTACTTCACTGTTAATATTTGTTGGGGGCTTCTATATCTTTGGGGATTATTTCTCTGGAGGCAAGCGAGGTCTTTCTTTCTCTTTAGGGGTAGCTAGTTCCTCAGGCTGGCTCGAGACGTCTAGGAATTTTTTAGGCACGTTCACCGGCTACCTCTAGTTGTGTTGGATAGGTTCAGATTTGCGATCAGTCCAGTTACCATCTCCCTAGAGCTTGTCCTAAGTTTATTCACTTGCTGGTCTATTGGTGATCCTCAGCCACTAAGGATCATAACACACAGGTCCTTCAGACTCCAACACTAGAATCTGCTGGCTTCCATTACCTGTGCTGTGGAAAGGCAACAAGAGGGAGGGCTCTGTGTGTGCAGTCATGGGATGCTCCAGCTTTTACCTCATCACAGGCTGGCTGCCACAATTAAGAGGTTAGTCTTTCCAAAACACAATAAAGCACTCTGTCACTCCTTTAGTGAACTATAACTCCCAGCATCTCATAGGCTCTGCAGGACATGCTGGGAGTTATAGTTCTCCCATGGGATTTTAAAGCAGCACTCCAGTGTTATTTTGCAGTGCTGGAGTGGTGCTTTCAATATAAGCCCTGTGCCCCCATTCTTATACTCACCCTCCAGCATCTTCATATAATACTTCACAGACACCACACTGGTCCTGCAGCTTCCAACATAATAACATGCTGTTATATATAATAACACCACATATAATAGTATGTTATTAAATATTTTACCACAATTTTTTGCTTCAAATATTTTTTTCCCTATTTTCCACCTCTAAAACCTGGGTGCGCCTTATAGTCCGGTGCGTCTTATAGTCCGAAAAATACGGTATGTTTTATTATTTACATCCTGACAAAACATTTATGCATATAACAAGGGAAAAGGGCCACCAAGTGGCAATAAAAAATGCTGGAATCAGCACTAGGGCATGACTAATTGCATACATATAATAAATTACATAAAATGAGTACAAAAAATATATTGCAAAAAATAGCAAGTGATATTGGAACAGTGACATTTAAATATTTTTAAAAGGATTTTTAGAAAGTTGTATCCCACTGTCCAATAATAATAGACTATTGTGTAATATTTTTGTAGCGCAAAAAATATACATATATATATATATATGTTTAGCAAGAGAAACACATCAGCGGCACTGACCCACCATCCGACATCAACCGGTTATTCTTTGCGGAGGTAGCGGACGAGCTCTGTGCTGCAGCGTATCATACAGACTTGGGGTGCTCCTTCATGAAAATACAGTCCTTAGTTCATATAAAGTTTTCAAGAAAGAAATGATGCGGGCACTCACCGGTCTTCAGTAAAAATATTCCTTTATTACAAACGAAACATCCAGAAAAGTGGTTGCGGCCGGGGGAGAAAAAGCTCGTGTGAGCGGGGGAGGACTACGGCCGTTTCGCGCTTCAGCTGCGCTTCTACGGGTCAAATTGTGTTCGGGAACGTCCAGCGGATATAGTGCATCGGTCGGGCACACCCCGCCGCTCGTCTCCTCCCACAACTCCAAAGATACAAAAAGCACATTTAAAAACATTTTTTTTAAAACAAATACAAAGGACAGAAGAGTATATAAGAATAATATGGCATGTTTCATCACATAAGAGAAAGACTTGCAACAGTATCACTTTCGAAAATACCGCTTTCTCACTGGACATGCGCACTTGCAATGTACAGCGGGGTATTGCTGCGCCACCTAGAGGAATATGGACATATCCACTCTATGGTTAAAGCCAAGCGGACCCATGGCATTACTGCGCAGGATCCACCTGGCCTCACACCTTAAGAGCAGGGTATCCAAATCCCCACCTTGGGTCGGCAGAATAACCCTTTCCAGACCTGCAAAGGTAAGACAATCCGTAACACCACCATGTTTCTCTCTTAAGTGAGTAATAAAACGCGGGACCCCTTTCCCAGATGACACGGATCTAACATGTTCTCGGAAACGTATATACAATGGACGAATAGTCTTTCCAATATAGAAACGTTTGCAGGGACAAAATATAACGTAAACGACATGGTCGGTTTTACAGGTAATCAGTTCATTAACCACATGCGACAAAGCTCCTATCTGGAGCACACGGCCCGTAAGATGCTGATGACAGCACGAGCAATGGCCACACTTGAAGTTCCCCTTCGGGGACATCTTTTGTAGCCAATTACTATTAGGGTTATTCACCCGATTCCTGACCAATTTATCTCGTAATCTGGCACTTCTCCTGTTGGCTATCAGGGGGCCTCTCGCTGCCACTTCTGCCAACTCTTTGTCTCTTTCCAAGAGGTGCCAGTTCTTTTTTATATCCAGTCTAATTTGCTGATCCATACTACCATATTTAAAGCAGAAATTGAATCTCCTGCCCATCCCTTGTTTCCGACCTAGCGTATGTTTGGCTGAATCTATTACCCTCTCATTTTTAACTCTGAATTGAAAACCAGACTCACGGAAAATCAGTGGGGAGTTTGCCATAAGAAATTAGAAAGCAAACTTATATCAATCCAGGCCAACATTAAACAAAGAAAAAGAGATAAATATATACGTGACAAGGCTGATTTTGATACTGGCCGTGTGTTTTCTTGGAATACTCTCAGTGGGAATAATGGCAGGAACAAGAACATCATGCATTGGAAAAAGAAATCTGGCCCGAATGGCAGGAATCGCCATAGGGACTATCTCACCACTGAATCTGAGTCGAGTCTCAGTGATAGTGCCTGTACGGCAGTTGGCTCCTTGGATATGTTGCCCATAATTGACACAGAAGCTGCAGGGGCGTCCACCCCTTTAGGATAAAGACCCGGAGGGGCGGAAGAAAAAGACAACGGAGGAGAACAAAGGAAGCAGCGGAAACGGAGGCATGTTGCTTGGACAAGGAAATATTAGTTGTTCCACCAGAGGAGGCGGTTATCAATTTGACTGATCATGTATTAACTCCCGATCATTTGACTCTATTATCAAAAGGTTTGAATTACAGTATCCCAGAAGAATTTGATTTTACTGAATTTCGGATTGACCTCTTTAAATCTGTCAGAAAAATCCATTTATTTAAAAATTTCGTTAATAAAAGTGTTACTGACAACGTATTGGAAGGAGAGAGTCCGTGCAGAATTGGCCCTTTAGGTTTCATGGCGGGTATAGGAGCCCTAGCTGATGTGAGGGAGGATGCTGAATTAGTGTTAGGGTTGACGGAGGAACCAAATGAGGGTCGTGTTAAGGAGGTCGTAGAGGTAGTACCCTTTAGAGGAGGAGTTCCATCTAAATTCATGCCTGTGGTGTCCCCGGGTAACATGATCGATTTGTTTGAGGCACAGGTTTTAAAGGATGTCGAGGCGTTATTATACCATAAAGCTATCAATAACATCACAAAAAGAGAGGAAAGGGCACTGCAGGAAATCAGATCGTGGGAAGATACTATAGTTAGGGCAGCTGATAAGGGAGGGAAGATTGTGCTACTCCCTAAAGAATATTATATCAGTGAAGCCAAAAGGCAATTGTCAGATAAAACTGTCTATAGATTACTCCCTGGGAATCCGTTGCAAAAATATAAAGGTCAGTTGAGGTCCTTTTTGAGGAAGTATGTGGAATTAGGAACGATTTCGCAGAAGAAAGCCGAAAAGTTGCTGCCGGGGTTCCCCACCAAGCCCCATTGGTACCACATCCCTAAGGTACATAAATCAATCCATTGTCCCCCTGGACGCCCCATCGTGTCTGGGATAGGGTCACTCACTGAGCCCCTATCCCAGTACATTGATTGGTTGTTGCGCCCTATACTGAAAAGTATTCCTTCTTACCTTAGGGATACTAATTCCTTCTTGAAGAGCATACAGGGATTTGATTGGCAGGAGGGCTTTTCCCTGGCGTCTATCGACGTCGAAAGCTTATATACCAGGATTCCTCAATCCGTTGGAGTAGATACAATAAACTATTTTGGGTACCACTGATAGAAGTGACAACTATATTAAATTTATCTGTGAAGGATTAGACTTTGTGTTAACCCATAATGCTTTCACTTTTCAGGATGATTGGTATTTGCAGCATGAGGGCACTGCGATGGGGACCCCGGCAGCATGTACTTTTGCGAATTTGTTTTGTTTTTTTTTGAAGAGAAATACGTTTATTCTGATGAAAATGTTTTTTTGCAACACATAAAGTTTTTCCGCAGATATGTTGATGATATTGTGGTGATATGGGATGGTTCCGAAGAATTGTTTCAGAATTTTGTGGGGTATCTTAATCAGACCAATGACCTGAATATGACCTTTACGTCGGTATTTGGAGGTAAGCGCCTTGAGTTTTTAGATGTTTTGGTGGAGATCAGAGAGGGTAAGGTGTGTACCTCTCTTTTTCGTAAGCCGACAGCGGCTAATACCCTGATGCATTATAATAGTTATCATCCGGCACACACTAAACGGGCAGTTCCATATAGCCAGTTCCTAAGGGTCAGCAGGGTTAATAATACCGAGGAAGGTTTTCTTTGCCAGGTTAACGAAATGAAGGGCAGGTTTGTAAATAGAGGGTATCCAGAGGATATGCTGTCAGTAACCTTAGATAGAGTTAAAAATGAGAGGGTAATAGATTCAGCCAAACATACACTAGGTCGGAAACAAGGGATGGGCAGGAGATTCAATTTCTGCTTTAAATATGGTAGTATGGATCAGCAAATTAGACTGGCTATAAAAAAGAACTGGCACCTCTTGGAAAGAGACAAAGAGTTGGCAGAAGTGGCAGCGAGAGGCCCCCTGATAGCCAACAGGAGAAGTGCCAGATTACGAGATAAATTGGTCAGGAATCGGGTGAATAACCCTAATAGTAATTGGCTACAAAAGATGTCCCCGAAGGGGAACTTCAAGTGTGGCCATTGCTCGTGCTGTCATCAGCATCTTACGGGCCGTGTGCTCCAGATAGGAGCTTTGTCGCATGTGGTTAATGAACTGATCACCTGTAAAACCGACCATGTCGTTTACGTTATATTTTGTCCCTGCAAACGTTTCTATATTGGAAAGACTATTCGTCCGTTGTATATATGTTTCCGAGAACATGTTAGATCCATGTCATCTGGGAAAGGGGTCCCGCGTTTTATTACTCACTTAAGAGAGAAACATGGTGGTGTTACGGATTGTCTTACCTTTGCAGGTCTGGAAAGGGTTATTCTGCCGACCCAAGGTGGGGATTTGGATACCCTGCTCTTAAGGTGTGAGGCCAGGTGGATCCTGCGCAGTAATGCCATGGGTCCGCTTGGCTTTAACGATAGAGTGGATATGTCCATATTCCTCTAGGTGGCGCAGCAATACCCCGCTGTACATTGCAAGTGCGCATGTCCAGTGAGAAAGCGGTATTTTCAAAAGTGATACTGTTGCAAGTCTTTCTCTTATGTGATGAAACATGCCATATTATTCTTATATACTCTTCTGTCCTTTGTATTTGTTTTTAAAAAAATGTTTTTAAATGTGCTTTTTGTATCTTTGGAGTTGTGGGAGGGGACGAGCGGCGGGGTGTGCCCGACCGATGCACTATATCCGCTGGACGTTCCCGAACACAATTTGACCCGTAGAAGCGCAGCTGAAGCGCGAAACGGCCGTAGTCCTCCCCCGCTCACACGAGCTTTTTCTCCCCCGGCCGCAACCACTTTTCTGGATGTTTCGTTTGTAATAAAGGAATATTTTTACTGAAGACCGGTGAGTGCCCGCATCATTTCTTTCTTGAAAACTTTATATATATATATATATATATATATATATATATATATATATATATAGTATATATCAAATTATAATGAATCAGTAATAAATACAATGATTGGAATATAATACTTCACTTAAAGTCTAATTATTCCCAATATGAGTCTCCCACGTCAAAGCCAAGGCGAAACGCGCGTCGGGCTGTGCTGGTTCAAACACCTGGGTATGTTCTTGTTCAGCAAGTGACTATGTTTTTGACTGTTTGTTAGCGCTAGGAATGTATATTGCACGGTGGCACTTTTCCATTAGTGAATGCTATATTAAGCACTGCTGTTCCTAATATTTTGATCAAAATCACTGATATTTATTATTAATTTATATTACAGTATTATGGCATATTGGGAACAATTAGACTTTAAGTGAAGTATTATATTCCAATCATTGCATTTATTACTGATTCATTATAATTTGATATATACTATATATATTTTTTGCGTTACAAAAATATTACACAATAGTCTATTATTATTGGACAGTGGGATACAACTTTCTAAAAATCCTTTTTAAAATATTTAAACGTCACTGTTCCAATATCACTTGCTATTTTTTTTACTCTTTTTATGTAATTTATTATATTTATGCAATTAGTCATGCCCTAGTGCTGATTCCAGCATTTTTTATTGCCACTTGGTGGCCCTTTTCCCTTTCTATATGCATAAATGTTTTGTCATGATGTAAATAATAAAACATATATATTTTTTCAAACAATGAAGTGTGTATCATATGTATAGGTGTATAGTAACTAGTGGATACACGTCAAGTTTAATCACGTCAAGTTTAATCATAGTCTTGTATGATAATGATATGCAAATGAGGCTAAAGATCTATTGTAGATCTGAAGCCTTAAGGTACCTTCACACTAAGCGACGCTGCAGCGATATAGACAACGATGCCGATCGCTGCAGCGTCGCTGTGTGGTCGCTGGAGAGCTGTCACACAGACAGCTCTCCAGCGACCAACTATGCCGAAGTCCCCGGGTAACCAGGGTAAACATCGGGTTACTAAGCGCAGAGCCACGCTTAATAACCCGATGTTTACCCTGGTTACCAGTGTAAATGTCAAAAAAAACAAACACTACATACTTACATTGCCGTGTCTGTCGCATCCCTCGCCTTCAGCTTCCCTGCACTGTGTAAGCGCCGGCCCTAAGCACAGCGGTGACGTCACCACTGTGCTTTGCTTTACGGCCGGCACTGACACATTCAGTGCAGGAAGCTCTGAGCAGCAGCGCGGACGCCGGGGGACGTGACAGACATCAGAGGGTGAGTATGTAGTGTTTTTTTTTACTTTTACAATGGTAACCAGGGTAAATATCGGGTTACTAAGCGTGGCCCTGTGCTTAGTAACCCGATATTTACCCTGGTTACCATTGTAAAACATTGCTGGCATCGTTGCTTTTGCTGTCAAACACGACGATACACGCCGATCTGACGACCAAATAAAGTTCTGGACTTTCAGCAACGACCAGCGATATCACAGCAGGATCCTGATCGCTGCTTGTCAAACACAACGATATCGCTATCCAGGATGCTGCAACGTCACGGATCGTTGTCATTCTCGTTGCAAAGTCGTTTAGTGTGAAGGTACCTTTAGTCACTTCTGCTCTATTCTTCACCCAAAGAACCTCCTCCTGCCTGACAGCCTCTATGTTGGCGGCTTAAGGCATCAGCCAAGCAGGAGTCTGACAGACCTTAAGATCTACAACTTCATTTGAATATCAATCCAAACCCTGATTCCTCGGTAACAGAGGAAGGGACTGTAAAGGTATTAATGGACTTATTTTGAGAGCTACATATAAATAGCTTAGGTTGAGAAATCATGCTTACAGGTTCCCTTTATGAAATTTGCACTGTTTGTTTTCTCTGTTTAGCCCTGGCTATTGCTGATTGCAAAATATGTCAAATAATTACTTTTGCTTAATTTTTTTTCCATAAATTAATTGCACAAGCGCATAAGAAGCATTGCATTATTTCTGTAATGTCTGCCTGAGGCCACAGGCTCAAAGGGCTGCCTCGGACAATATTTACTCAAGAAACTCCATCTGACAGACTCCAGAAATATCCCAATATCCTTTAACTCCTGTACAGGGATCTGGTTTTACAAAAGGTCAGAGTCAGAGTCGAGAGGTCACATCATGGACAAAATCACAATCCATAAGAATAATCAGAAACAAGCCGAGGTCATACAGGAATGCTCCTGAAGAAACAGGAGCAGAAGACACACACCAAGCCAGTGAAATGCTAAACTATGTCTGGCAGCTACCAGCAGTAAGCTGGAAGACTTAATAGGGTGTGGTGCTCTCTAATTGGCTGGAGCAGGGAGCTGATAACTTCAGCTGGAAACACACACACCCATACTGCCAGACTGACGGCACTATAAGTCAGCTACTCTAATCTTATTGGTTGGACAGGTGCCAGTTGTCCAGAGCTTCTGGTTCTGACATTGCTATCACCAGCGCTGCCTGCAGAGTGAATATGGTGGCGCCTGGTGACAGAAGTCGCAGGAGCAGGTCCTGGTGGAGATGAGACGATTTCTTAAAAGAAAAATGTGCTAGTTTCTTCTCCTGAACTGATCATTCACACTCATTTCAGAGCAAAATTCTGTCTTTAATGAATATACATTTTCACATGGAAGATAGGATATGACAGTTGTTGCTCATAAAATTTTTTGGAGGGGTAATGATGGAGGTGGGAAGAGTTAGAAGCAAAAAGACATGCTGCTGAAAGATCACCCAAAAAGACAGCTACACTTTAACTAAGAGTCCATAAGTGAGCTTGTTTTTACACATTTTCCAACTCGTTTATCTGTCTTTTACTTTTATTTGTCTTATTTGAGTCTTTCTTGGATGATGATGACCTATAATTAAAGCACTTTTCATCTGATTTTTGGTCCTAAATCAACTGAGATTAGCTCAGAAAATTCTCTATCAGAATAAACTCACTGAGAAATTCTTAGTTAATGAAATTCTCCAGCTAGCAATGTTCAGGGAAATAAACAGCCTTTAAGAAAGTAAAATTGTGCAAAATTTTTAATGAAATCCAATTACAAAAAAAGCTAAAAATACATGCACTTAAGTTAAAAAATTGCCCCGAAGGTGACTGGTAATGATGAGCCAGCGTGCTTGGATAAGGTGTTATCTGAGCACGCTCGTATCCTAATTGAGTATTTTTGGAGTTCTCGAA
Source organism: Ranitomeya variabilis (assembly GCF_051348905.1). Classification (NCBI taxonomy): domain Eukaryota; kingdom Metazoa; phylum Chordata; class Amphibia; order Anura; family Dendrobatidae; genus Ranitomeya; species Ranitomeya variabilis. Next base: position 51,478,894 of record NC_135239.1, on the reverse strand, counting down.
AAATATGCTCAAGTCACCGCAGCTGTTCAACATTCACAACACATGCAGGGATTCCCTAAATCCTTGCATGTGCTGCAGCTGTTGAACAGCCATGAGACATGCAGGCGCGGGAACTCGAGTGTATTTTTTGAGCACGCCGAAAATAGTCAATTAGGACACAAGTGTACTCAGATAGAAATACCTGTGCCATAACTAGCTAGCAAGTGGGGTGACTGGCACTTGCTATACAAAGTGCTCTACCCAAGGATTTGTCAAGGGCTACAGAGAGGCATGTACAACGTTACAGACTTTCAGACCTCAAATAATGCAAAGAAAACAAGTTCATAATCATTTAGAAATAACAATACTAATGTTTTAACTCAGGAAGAGTTCAGAAATCAATATTTTGTGGAATAACCATGATTTTTAATCCCAGCTTTCATGCGTCTTGGCATGATTTCCACCAGTCTTTCTCAATGCTTCGGGCGCAAAAATGTAAGCAGTTCTTCTTTGTTTAATGGCTTGTGACTATCCATCATCCTCTTGTTTACATTCCAGAGGTTTTCAGTGGGGTTCAGGTCTGGAGATTGGGCTGCCCATGACAGGGTTTTGATGTGGTGGTCTCTTAAATTTTGCCAGAGCTGTAGATGATAGATAGATAGAAAATCATAAGACCTCATAACCTTGTGTATAATGGGGGTACTCTCTGCAATATAATCCTCTTCATCAGTGAAGAAAATCAGTACAAGAAATCACCTTTCTATTGAGTTGGACCTTCTTCGCAGTTAGGTCTCATGGCAAGAATTCCCTCAGCCATGCTGCAGAACTGATACTTTATGTAATGAGACTTTATGACATCTGTTTTTTTATGATCCTAATAAGTTCAGTCATGTACATGTCCTTTAAACAGAATTTCCAAATCATCTTGTTAAACGAACTGAAATAATATTTCTGATGTATATATTTTCTCCAAATATGCAGTTTCCAGAATGTTACAAATAAGCCAGAAAGACCCTTGTAGCCCAGCAAGTTACCCAGTAGCCTGCAGCAAGTGGTGGCACATTTTTGAGCTCTAAACCTCATGTAAAACCCAAATTTCATGATCTGTAATCCATGAATAATACATGTATCATCTGATCGCCTCAAGCGTTGTTCAAGGCAATTTTGTTCTCTTTGTCTAATTTCCTTGTTTGCTTTATAGTAACCACGTTAAATAAAGACCACAGGGAAAACTCATCACCTTGAGTGTATAATTACCATACCAATTTGAATATCGAATTATGCAGTTTGGATCAAACTTTAGATATATAAATATGGAAAGAGGTGCAACTCCACAAGAATGAGAGAATATATGATAGAGGGAGAGATGTCACTTATGATATCCATTTGCTTATTTTTCCATTTTTCTATAATTCATATCTGAACCTTCTGGTTTCTATGATTATAGGAAACTATATTTACATAAGAATCAGACATGTAAAAAACTTTAGGACGGACAGTGAAAATCCATTACACAAGTTATTATAGATATGACAGAGTTCCTTCGTATATTTTATGTAGAATGTGATACTTTAAAGGATAAGACATCCTAAAGTGTATCTCGTTGCTGAAAGACAAATAATTGGGAACGCGGAATTTCAAGATACGAGAGAAAAACCCTATTTTTACTTGTGCCTGAATTTATCGTTTCAAAACCTCCAGCTATTAAAAATGATTACCAGATATATAGAGAATTTTTTTCCTGAGCAACTACTTTGGTCACCAGTACAGACACCAAGCTCTTTATCTTGTATTTGTGTGGGTCAAAAATCGAAAAACTTTCTAAGACCTCCTTCATAGGAGTATATTCAAATGCAGACCTAAAATCTACAGTATGTGCTCTTTTTACAGTCTTGCCATACAGTTATTTATTCATTTTTCAGTCTACTTGATGCCCAAAAAACTGTAGAAACAGCAGTAGGAAGAGCACACAACATTTATGATTTCTAGCTTGTAAACACATAGCAGTGCAAGAATGGGAAGCTGGGGGTATAGGTACATAGTCCATAGTATTGAGAAAAGGCACAGCTCTAAAGAGCGTACTTTGAAGGGAACAACCCTGAGCTCAGAGTTCTAGTAACATGATTATGTGTTTTTTTGCACAGATTCATGTTGTGTTATGGACAAGCTATCCTTATTTTTATCATGTATGAAATGAACAAATGCAGAATAAATAAATACATTTAAAAGTATAAATGAAAGTAGAAAAGCCATGGACTATGGTGAAACATATAGTACATAAATATGGATGGGAAAATTATGGGCATATTTTATATTGTTTCAGTCATTAATTATCTAAGATCTGTATTTGGGAACTCACGTGATCATAAATATGAAAGTCACATGAGTGTTCATGGTATAACTGCTGGAACTGTCAAGCAAAGCCAAATCCTGACAGTGAGTATATTACATGATGTTAGAATTGGGCATACTACAGTTCTTAATTTTATAATAAAATGGGTTGTCCAGGTTTGTGATGAAAATCTGCAGTCATTTTGTGACTGCAGACTAATCATCAAATCGCATGTACTGCATGATGTCATTACTCTCCGGAGTGGTCATGTGACAGCCAGTATGCACTTTGCATACTTCCAGCCACATTCTGAATAGACATGTGTGGCCTCACTCAGTACAAATGCATTGTGCATAAAGTGAGGCAGCATATGTCTAATCAACATGTGACCGCATGTATGCAAATCATATAATTGCAGTCAAATAACCTCCCACTAGCATCGCCGGCACTAGAGAATCCTGACAGTGTGCAGTGCAACTGTGGTGAGGATTCAGAGGTCTGCAGTCACATAGAGAGACTGGAGACATTCATCACAAATCTGGACAACCCTTTTACTGCTCCCAACTTTATTGGAATAGCAATTTATCATGTAATCTTACAAGTTATATATCATTGTATGTGTACAGGATCAGAACCAATAACAGCAAAGAATTATATTAACACAACCATATCATACAGATTTGCAACACCAAAACCAACAATAGTACAGAAATACATCACTAAAACACACATCAGTACAGAAATACAGCATCACAACTTCAATCAGTACAGAAACATGTCACCCAAACCACCATTATTACAGGAATACATCACCAAAACCACCATCGGTACTGAAATGCAGCATGAAACCCTCAGCAGTTTAGAATACATAACCAAAACCACTGACAGTGCAAAAATACATTACCAGAACAACAATCAGTACATAAATACATTGCCAGAACCATTAGCAGTACAGAAATATCGCATCCAAGCCCCCATAAGTACAGAAATAAAGCATCAAAACCCTCATCAGTACAGAAGTACATCACCAGAATCACCAGCAGTACAGAAACAAATCACCAAAACCACCATCAATACAGAAATACATTAACAGAACCACCATCAGTACATGAAAACATAACCAGAACCACCAGTAGTACAGAAATACAGCATAAAAGCCCCATAATTATAGAAACCCACATCAGTGCATACATACATCATAAGAACCACTAGCACTACATAAATACATCACAAGAACCACAAGCAGTACAGACATACAGCATGAAAATCCCCAGCTGTACAGAAATTCATCACCAGAACCACCATCACTGCAGAAATATATCACCATAACCACTATCCTTACAGAATTACATCACCAGAACCACCATCAGTACAGAAATACATCATCAGAACTACCAGCAGTACAGAAACACAGTATCAAAGCCCTCATAATTGCAGGAATAAAGCATGAAAACCCTCATCAGTGCAAAAATACATAATCAAAGCCACCAACAGTACAGAAATACATAACCAGCACTACCAGCAGTACATTGATACAGCATCAAACCCCCCATAATTATAGAAATAAAACATCAAAACCTCTATCAGTACAGAAATACATATTTAGATCCCCCATCAGTACAGAAATAAATCATCAGAACCACTAGTGGCACATAAATACAGCATCAAAACTCCAATAAATATGGAAATAAAGAAATACATTACCAAAACCAGTAGCAGTACAAAAATACATCACCAGAACCATCAGCAGTATGAAAATGCATCTTCAGAACCATCAGCAGTACAGAAATACAGAATCAAAGCCTCCATCAGTACAAAAATATATCACAAGAACCATTATCCATGCAGAAATACATCACCAAAGCCACCAGCAGGACAGAGATACAGCTTTAAAATCTCCATAAATACAGAAATAAAGCATAAAAACCCTATCCGTACATAGTTACATCACCAGAGCCACCAACAATAAAGAAATAGATCAACTGAACCACTATCAGTATGGAATGCATTACCAGAACCACCAGCAGTACAGAAATACAGCATCAAAACCCTCCTCAGTACTGAAATAAATCACCAGGACCACCATCAGTATAGAAATACATTACCAGAGCTCTCATCAATAAATGAATGCATCACCAGAACCACCATCAGTTCAGAAATTCATCACTTGACCCAGTCAGAACAGATATACATTACCAGAACTCCATCAGTGCACAAATACAGCAAGCACCAAGCTTAATACAATGATTAAAGAGGTTGTCCTCTACTTTATGATTGATGACCTATCTTATAAATAGTTTATTAATATCTGATCAGTTGGGTTCCAACACCCGGCACCACCACAGATAATTTGTTCTCTGTGGCGGTGGCCGCTGGCTGGAAATGCTCAATTATGGAGCTGCTCCATTTTCTCATATAGTGGTCATGGAGGGGTACTGCATATCTGTCTCCTATTGATTTGAATAGGAGGTGCATGTGCAGTACCCAGCCACGTTCACTATCAGAAGACAGTGCAGTTCCACAATTGATCATTTCCTGGCGGCAGCTACTGACACCGAGAACAGCTAATAAACAAAACATCAAGGATAAAGTAGTGGACAACCTCTTTTATTATAATCTCAGATCAGCCCCATATTCATTTTCGTTGCATGAATGTACAATTCCCAGTTTGTCACTAATAGACATGAGCGAGCACTAAAATTCTTAGGTGATAATTGCTCAAATGAAGCCATTACTAATGCTCTCATGCTAGTTTCGAGTATAAGGGGAGTCAATGGGAAAGTCAAGTTTTTTCCAGGAGACCTTACAAAGAGGTTTGGGGGGCAGTGAAAATATTCAAATGGATGGGAAAAGTATTGAATGGAAGTAGAACAGCATGGGGACAATCCTTGGAAGCATCTATGACTCCCAGATCGCTGCTGAGAACAATGGTGTCACACTTTTGCACCACTTTAAAGAGTGGCAATAAAACATTCCAAATCAGCAATAAATTGCATTTTACAGGAATAAAGATGTTATGAAATATTTTTCAAGTATTCAGACTTTAAATTTACATTTTTACTCTTCAAAAATTCAAAAAAGTTCATTTTTTTCTCATTAATGTACACTCTGCACCCCATCTTGACTGAAAAAAAAAAGTTGTGGAAATTTTTGCATATTTATTAAAAAAGAAAAACTGAAATATCACATGGTTATAAGTATTCAGACCCATTGCTGTCTCAGCAAAGGGTCATATTTAAGTCACATGCTGTCCATTTCCTTGTGATCCTCCTTGAGAGGGTTCTACTCCTTCATTGGAGTCCAGCTGTGTATAATAAAACTGATAGGAGTTGATTTGAAAAGGCACACATCTGTCTATGTAAGACCTCAGAGCTCACAGTGCATGTCAGACCAAATGAGAATCATGAGGTCAAAAGAACTGGCCAAGGAGCTCAGAGACAGAGTTGTGGCAAGGCACAGATCTGTCCAAGGTTACAAAATAATTTCTGCAGTACTCAAGGTTCCTAAGAGCATAATGGCCTCCATAATCCTTAAATGGAAGAAGTTTGGGACCACCAGAAGTCTTCCTAGACCTGGCCGTCCAGCCAAACTGAGCAATCGTGGGAGAAGAGCCTTTGTGAGAGAGGTAAAGAAGAACTCTAAGATCAATGTGGCTGAGCTCCAGAGATGCAGTAAGGAGATGGGAGAAAGTTCCACAATGTCAACTATCACTGTAGCCCTCCACCAGTCGGGCCTTTATGGCAGAGTGGCCCGACGGAAGCCTCTCCTCAGTGCAAGACATATGAAAGCCGGCATAGAGTTTGCTAAAAACACATGAAGGACTCCCAGACTATGAGAAATAAGATTCTCTGGTCTGTTGAGATGAAGATAGACTTTTCTGGTGATAATTCTAAGCGGTATGTGTGGAGAAAACCAGGCACTGCTCATCACCTGCCTAATACAGTCCTAACAGTGAAACATGGTGGTGGCATCATCATGCTATGCAGGTGTTTTTCAGCTGTAGGGACAGGACAACTAGTTGCCATTAAAGGAAACATGACTGTGGCCAACTACAGAGATATCCTGGATGAAAACCTCTTCCAGAGTGCACTGGACCTCAGACTTGGTCGAAGGTTTACCTTCCAGCAAGGGTCATTGTCCCTAGGCACACAGCTAAAATAACAAAGGAGTGGCTTCAGAGCAACTCTGTGACCATTCTTGACTTGCCCAGCCAGAGCCCTGACCTAAACCCAATTGAGCATATCTGGAGGGAATGGCAGAGGGTCCCCAAATCTATGTGTGAAAAACATATTACATCATTCCCAAGAAGACTCATGGCTGTACTAGCGCAAAAGGGGCTTCTGCTCAATACTGAGCAAAGGGTCTGAATACTTATGACCATGTAATGAGAAAAAAATGAACTTTTTTGAATTTACTAAATGGCTGTAATGAAGCAAAGAGTGAAAAATTTAAGGGGGTCTGAATGCTTTCAGTACCAATTGTATATATATATATAAAAGCGGAGACGTCAGTCCCAGAGTCTGGCTCAAGCTGATACTGTGCGAATGGTTACTGCTGCCTTTCCAGGCTCTGCCTTTTGTAGCCAGCACTGATCAGCAGCATGCAGGCTTTTCTGGGGCTAGGTCTTGCTTTTCCCATACTGAACATGCCCACAGGATGACCTCCCATTGGAGGTTGGGGGTCACAGGCTCAGGTCCTGTTGCGGCTCCTATTGGACCATCAGGAAGGTCCTGGAGCACTACTGCTATAAAAGGGTTGCATGGCCGCTCGGCCATGCGCTAGTGTAAACTGATTTACTTGTGTATGAGTAGATGAATGCCTGTTGATGGATGAAAGCTCCGAATCATTCCAATCCCTAGTGTTGTTGCCTGCTCGCGAATGGTGGAAGATACCTAGCACCAGACAGTGCTACTATGCACATCCAGCACACCATTCAGCGTCTCTCAGCAGTGACCGCCAGTGCGGCGCTGTACGCTTAGTGCGCTTTCCGGGCCGTGGCTAGGGTTGTTAGTGGCGTCCACCAGAGCGGCATTGTACGCACTCTTGTGCGATAAATTATTATTATTAGTTCAGTTCTACTCCTGACACCACAGTAATGGTGTCAATCGTAAGAGGTCTAGAGGTACTCTTTCCCCATGTCTTGAGACAGAGTTCTGTGACCCTTTACTTGTGGTCTCTGTGCGGTCCTGTGATGCAACAGGGTTCACTTCCTTCATACCGGGTGAAGCTAACCCGTGTGTGTTTTCACATTATACCGCCATCTAGTCCACCATTACCGAGCAACAGGTGTCCTTTCTGCACGGTGGACCCCGGACTGCGAACGCACCTCATATCCTCTCTAAATATCATTTGGTGCATTCCGCCAGTCCTAACATTACACTAGCGCCAGTATCTGACTAGTAATGGTGGACAAACAGTGACTGCAGCGGTACATCCAGCAGCTGGACGCAGGTTGGTGGCTCATGAGCGTACAACCTCAGCTGTGGATGTTACCGCAGTAGCTCTTCAGGTCACTTTGTCCACTGCCTCCCCTTTTCCGACCTTATCCCGCCTCCCACTGCCAGATAAATTCTCTGGTGATAGCAAGTCTTGTAGGGGAGTTGTGAACCAGTGTGCTATTCACCTTGAGCTCCTGGCTGTACGTTCTCCCTCAGAGCGGGCTAAAGTGGGATTCATTATTTCTCTCTTGTCAGACAGGACATTGGAGTGGGCTACACCGCTGTGGGAGCGTGACCATCATGTGGTGCAGCGTGCTCTGAGGTTTCTGAGCACTCTGAAACAGGTCTTTTTGGGACCCCAAGTCACCCATGATATGGCGCTCCAACTGCTGGCATTGACACAGGGTTCATCCATGGTCAGTCATTATTCCGTCTGCTTCCGGACTTTAGCATCTGAGCTGGAGTGGCCGGATAAAGCCCTCATCCCTGTATTTTGGAGGGGGCTGGCTGACCATGTGAAGGGCGTCTTTGCCACTAGGGAGATTCCTGCCACACTGGATGAGCTAATAACTATATCTACCCGCATCGACGTTCGTTTTAACGTGCAAAGATTGGAGCGAGCCCAGTGTAGGCAGAGTGTTGTGAATTTGCTTTTTGCTCCCTCTAGTGGTTACTAGTTTTTTGACTCTGGTTTTTTCTGTCATTCCTTTTATCCGCACCTGGGTCGTTAGTTAGGGGTGTTGCTATATAAGCTCCCTGGACCTTCAGTTCAATGCCTGGCAACGTAGTTATCAGAGCTAGTCTGCTGTGCTCTTGTCTACTGATCCTGGTTCCAGTTATATCAGCTAAGTCTGCCTTTTGCTTTTTGCTATTTGTTTTGGTTTTGTATTTTTGTCCAGCTTGTCCCAAATCTGTATCCTGACCTTTGCTGGAAGCTCTAGGGGGCTGGTGTTCTCCCCCCGGACCGTTAGACGGTTCGGGGGTTCTTGAATTTCCAGTGTGGATTTTGATAGGGTTTTTGTTGACCATATAAGTTACCTTTCTTTATTCTGCTATCAGTAAGCGGGCCTCTCTGTGCTAAACCTGGTTCATTTCTGTGTTTGTCATTTCCTCTTACCTCACCGTTATTATTTGTGGGGGGCTTCTATCCAGCTTTGGGGTCCCCTTCTCTGGAGGCAAGAAAGGTCTTTTGTTTTCCTCTACTAGGGGTAGCTAGATTCTCTGGCTGGAGCGTGTCATCTAGAATCAACGTAGGAATGATCCCCGGCTACTTCTAGTGTTGGCGTTAGGAGTAGATATATGGTCAAACCAGTTACCACTGCCCTATGAGCTGGATTTTTGTATTCTGCAGACTTCCACGTACCTCTGAGACCCTCGCCATTGGGGTCATAACAGTTTGCCAGGCCAGTATTAAATGTTTAATGCATTGCAGAAGAGGGATTATAAGAAAGAAGATTCTGAGTTTTTTTTTTTTTCTTCTTCCCCTTTACCTCAGAGTGGCTATGCTTGCTGCAGACATGAATGTCCAGACCTTGATTACAAGTGTGGACCAGCTGGCTACTCGTGTGCAGGGCATACAAGACTATGTTATCAGAAATCCTAGGTCAGAACCTAAAATACCGATTCCTGAACTGTTTTCCGGAGACAGGTTTAAGTTTAGGAATTTCATGAATAATTGTAAATTGTTTTTGTCCCTGAGACCCTGTTCATCTGGAGACTCTGCTCAGCAAGTAAAAATTGTTATTTCGTTCTTACGGGGCGACCCTCAGGATTGGGCTTTTTCGCTGGCGCCAGGAGATCCGGCATTGGCTGATATTGATGCGTTTTTTCTGGCGCTCGGTTTACTTTATGAGGAACCCAATCTTGAGATTCAGGCAGAAAAGGCCTTGCTGGCTATGTCTCAGGGGCAGGACGAGGCTGAAGTGTATTGCCAAAAATTTCGGAAATGGTCCGTGCTGACACATTGGAACGAGTGTGCACTGGCCGCTAATTTTAGAAATGGCCTTTCTGAAGCCATTAAGAATGTTATGGTGGGTTTTCCCATTCCCACAGGTCTGAATGATACTATGGCACTGGCTATTCAAATTGACCGGCGGTTGCGGGAGCGCAAAACCGCAAATTCCCTCATGGTGTTGTCTGAACAGACACCTAATTCGGTGCAATGTGATAGAAAAACCGCAAATTCCCTCATGGTGTTGTCTGAACAGACACCTGATTTAATGCAATGTGATAGAATCCTGACTAGAAATGAGCGGAAAATTCATAGACGCCGGAATGGCTTGTGCTACTATTGTGGTGATTCTACACATGTTATCTCAGCATGCTCTAAACGTATAGCTAAGGTTGTTAGTCCTGTCACCGTTGGTAATTTGCAACCTAAGTTTATTCTGTCTGTAACTTTGATTTGCTCACTGTCGTCTTATCCTGTCATGGCGTTTGTAGATTCAGGTGCTGCTCTGAGTCTTATGGATCTGTCATTTGCTAAGCACTGTGGTTTTACTCTTGAACCATTAGAAAATCCTATTCCTCTTAGGGGTATTGATGCTACGCCATTGGCAGCAAATAAACCGCAGTATTGGACACAGGTTACCATGTGCATGACTCCTGAACACCGCGAGGTGATACGTTTCCTGGTTTTACATAAAATGCATGATTTGGTTGTTTTAGGGCTGCCATGGTTACAGACCCATAATCCAGTCCTGGACTGGAAGGCTATGTCAGTCTCAAGTTGGGGCTGTCGGGGTATTCATGGGGATTCCCTGCCTGTGTCTATTGCTTCTTCTACGCCTTCGGAAGTTCCGGAGTATTTGTCTGATTATCAGGATGTCTTCAGTGAGTCTGAGTCCAGTGCACTGCCTCCTCATAGGGACTGTGACTGTGCTATAGATTTGATCCCAGGCAGTAAATTTCCTAAGGGAAGACTGTTTAATCTGTCGGTACCTGAACATACCGCTATGCGTTCATATATCAAGGAGTCTCTGGAGAAAGGACATATTCGTCCGTCCTCTTCCCCTCTTGGTGCGGGATTCTTTTTTGTGGCAAAAAAGGACGGATCTTTGAGACCTTGTATTGATTATCGGCTTTTAAATAAGATCACTGTCAAATTTCAGTATCCTTTACCGCTGTTGTCTGACTTGTTTGCCCGGATTAAAGGTGCCAAGTGGTTCACCAAGATAGACCTTCGTGGTGCGTACAACCTTGTGCGCATTAAGCAAGGTGATGAATGGAAAACCGCATTCAATACGCCCGAAGGTCATTTTGAGTACTTGGTGAAGCCTTTTGGGCTCTCCAATGCGCCTTCAGTTTTTCAGTCCTTTATGCATGACATTTTCCGGAAGTATCTGGATAAATTTTTGATTGTTTATCTGGATGATATTTTGGTTTTTTCTGATAATTGGGATTCGCATGTGGAGCAGGTCAGGTTGGTCTTTAAAATTTTGCGTGAAAATTCTTTGTTTGTCAAGGGCTCAAAGTGTCTCTTTGGTGTACAGAAGGTTCCCTTTTTGGGGTTCATTTTTTCCCCTTCTGCTGTGGAGATGGACCCAGTCAAGGTCCGAGCTATTCTTGATTGGACTCAGCCCTCGTCAGTTAAGAGTCTTCAGAAGTTCTTGGGTTTCGCTAACTTCTACCGTCGTTTTATCGCTAATTTTTCTAGCATTGTGAAACCTTTGACGGATATGACCAAGAAGGGCTCCGATGTAGCTAACTGGGCTCCTGCTGCCGTGGAGGCTTTCCAGGAGTTGAAACGCCGGTTTACTTCGGCGCCTGTTTTGTGCCAGCCCGATGTCTCACTTCCCTTTCAGGTTGAGGTGGATGCTTCAGAGATTGGAGCAGGGGCCGTTTTGTCGCAGAGAGGCCCTGGTTGCTCTGTTATGAAACCTTGTGCCTTTTTCTCTAGGAAGTTTTCGCCTGCCGAGCGAAATTATGATGTGGGCAATCGGGAGTTGTTGGCCATGAAATGGGCATTTGAGGAGTGGCGTCATTGGCTCGAGGGTGCTAAGCATCGTGTGGTGGTCTTGACTGATCACAAAAATCTGATGTATCTCGAGTCTGCTAAACGCCTTAATCCGAGACAGGCCCGCTGGTCATTGTTTTTCTCCCGCTTTGATTTTGTTGTCTCGTATTTACCAGGTTCAAAGAATGTGAAGGCCGATGCTCTTTCTAGGAGCTTTGTGCCTGATGCTCCTGGAGTCGCTGATCCTGTTGGTATTCTTAAAGATGGAGTTATCTTGTCAGCTATTTCTCCGGATCTGCGACGTGTGTTGCAGAGATTTCAGGCTGATAGGCCTGAGTCTTGTCCACCTGACAGACTGTTTGTCCCGGATAAGTGGACCAGCAGAGTCATTTCCGAGGTTCATTCCTCGGTGTTGGCAGGTCACCCGGGAATTTTTGGCACCAGAGATCTGGTGGCCAGGTCCTTTTGGTGGCCTTCCTTGTCAAGGGATGTGCGGTCATTTGTGCAGTCCTGTGGGACTTGTGCTCGAGCTAAGCCTTGCTGTTCTCGTGCCACCGGTTTGCTCTTGCCCTTGCCTGTCCCGAAGAGACCTTGGACACATATCTCCATGGATTTCATTTCTGATCTTCCGCTATCTCAGGGCATGTCCGTTATCTGGGTGATATGTGATCGCTTCTCAAAGATGGTCCATTTGGTTCCTTTGCCTAAGCTGCCTTCCTCTTCCGATCTGGTTCCTGTGTTTTTCCAGAACGTGGTTCGTTTGCACGGCATCCCTGAGAATATTGTGTCAGACAGAGGATCCCAGTTCGTTTCCAGGTTCTGGCGATCCTTTTGTAGTAGGATGGGCATTGATTTGTCGTTTTCGTCTGCTTTCCATCCTCAGACTAATGGACAGACGGAGCGAACCAATCAGACTTTGGAGGCTTATTTGAGGTGTTTTGTCTCTGCTGATCAGGACGATTGGGTGACATTCTTGCCGTTGGCTGAGTTTGCCCTTAATAATCGGGCTAGTTCCGCCACCTTGGTTTCGCCTTTTTTCTGCAACTCTGGTTTCCATCCTCGCTTTTCTTCGGGTCATGTGGAGCCTTCTGACTGTCCTGGGGTGGATTCTGTGGTGGATAGGTTGCAGCGGATCTGGAATCATGTGGTGGACAACTTGAAGTTGTCACAGGAGAGGGCTCAGCGCTTTGCCAACCGCCGCCGCGGTGTGGGTCCCCGACTACGCGTTGGGGATTTGGTATGGCTTTCTTCCCGCTTTGTTCCTATGAAGGTCTCCTCTCCCAAATTTAAACCTCGTTTTATTGGGCCTTACAAGATATTGGAAATCCTTAATCCTGTATCTTTTCGTCTGGATCTTCCTGTGTCGTTTGCTATTCACAATGTATTTCATAGGTCCTTGTTGCGGCGGTACATTGTGCCTGTAGTTCCTTCTGCTGAGCCTCCTGCTCCGGTGTTGGTTGAGGGCGAGTTGGAGTACGTGGTGGAGAAGATCTTGGATTCTCGCCTCTCCAGGCGGAGGCTTCAGTACCTGGTCAAGTGGAAGGGCTATGGTCAGGAGGATAATTCCTGGGTGGTCGCCTCTGATGTTCATGCGGCCGATTTAGTTCATGCCTTTCATGCCGCTCATCCTGATCGCCCTGGTGGTCGTGGTGAGGGTTCGGTGACCCCTCACTAAGGGGGGGGTACTGTTGTGAATTTGCTTTTTGCTCCCTCTAGTGGTTACTAGTTTTTTGACTCTGGTTTTTTCTGTCATTCCTTTTATCCGCACCTGGGTCGTTAGTTAGGGGTGTTGCTATATAAGCTCCCTGGACCTTCAGTTCAATGCCTGGCAACGTAGTTATCAGAGCTAGTCTGCTGTGCTCTTGTCTACTGATCCTGGTTCCAGTTATATCAGCTAAGTCTGCCTTTTGCTTTTTGCTATTTGTTTTGGTTTTGTATTTTTGTCCAGCTTGTCCCAAATCTGTATCCTGACCTTTGCTGGAAGCTCTAGGGGGCTGGTGTTCTCCCCCCGGACCGTTAGACGGTTCGGGGGTTCTTGAATTTCCAGTGTGGATTTTGATAGGGTTTTTGTTGACCATATAAGTTACCTTTCTTTATTCTGCTATCAGTAAGCGGGCCTCTCTGTGCTAAACCTGGTTCATTTCTGTGTTTGTCATTTCCTCTTACCTCACCGTTATTATTTGTGGGGGGCTTCTATCCAGCTTTGGGGTCCCCTTCTCTGGAGGCAAGAAAGGTCTTTTGTTTTCCTCTACTAGGGGTAGCTAGATTCTCCGGCTGGAGCGTGTCATCTAGAATCAACGTAGGAATGATCCCCGGCTACTTCTAGTGTTGGCGTTAGGAGTAGATATATGGTCAAACCAGTTACCACTGCCCTATGAGCTGGATTTTTGTATTCTGCAGACTTCCACGTACCTCTGAGACCCTCGCCATTGGGGTCATAACAGCAGAGGTTTCGGCTGGCTCCCACATTCACCAAACCTCTGGGATCTCCGGTCCAGGTGTCAGAACTATATGAGGCCGGGGAGGTGTCACGAGCGAGGTCTAAGTCCCTGACCGCTCGTGCTCTCAAGGTCTGTCCGGTCTGCCAGCAGTCAGGACATTATGCGAGGAAATGTCCCCAGCAGTCGGGAAAACATCAGCATCTAGTGGAAGTAGGAGGAGATACACGAGACACGGCGACGTTTTCCTCCAAATTGTCCTTCAAGGGGACAATTACCTTATGCCCATCCACTCATGTGGTAGAGCTTTGCGTGGATTCCGGGGAGGAGGGCAACTTCATGTCTTCTGCCTTTGCCCAACGGCACGCAATACCTCTGGTGATGCTCGCCTAACCAGTGACTATACGAGTGGATGAATGGGTCGACAGTGCCCTCACAGATAACACACTAGACCATCCCATTTACTCTTTCTATGTCGCCATCCCATCAGGAGATTATCTCTTTACTCATCATTCCTGAGGGAATTGATGAGGTCCTATTAGGGATACCTTGGCTACGGTACCACTCCTCAAATATAGAGTGGTCCACAGGCAGAATTTTGGGATGGAGTGAATCTTGTCAGGGTAGATGTCAGAGGGAGTGCGATCAGGTTGCTACTACCGAGGTACCTGCAGATCTTTCCTCTCTCCCCAAGAACTATTGGCCCTATACGGACGTGTTCTCCAAGAGGGCTGAGGAGGTGCTTCCTCCTCACCACCCCTATGACTGTCCTATTGACCTCTTGCATGGTGCTGAGCCTTTCCGGGGTCGAGTCTATCCGTTATCTCTCCCAAAGATGGAGGCAATGTCTCAGTACATCCAGGAAAATCTGGCAAGAGGATTCATTAGGAAGTCAGTGTCACCCGCAGGTGCTGGGTTCTTCTTTGTGCAGAAGAATGGAGAACTACGTCCATGCATAGACTACAGGGGTCTTAATGCCATAACCATTAAGAATAAGTACCCACTGTCCCTGATATCTGAGCTCTTTGATAGGATTCAGGGGAGCAAGGGTATTTACTAAACTTGATCTGCGGGGTGCTTACAACCTGATTCACATCCATGAGGGGGACGAATGGAAGATGGCTTTTAACACCAGGGATGGGCACTATGAATACCTGGTGATGCCCTTCAGGCTCTGTAATACCCCAGCCATTTTCCAAGACTTTGTGAATGATATCTTTTGGGTTATGCTCTCCACCTCGGTTGCAGTCTATCTGGATGATATTCTCATCTACTCTCCAGATATAGACGCCCACCGGTGAGATTTTTGCAAAGTCTTCGACCTCCTACGGGCGAACTCCCTCTATGCCAAGTTGGAGAAGTGTGTGTTTGAGCAGGAGTCTTTGCCTTTCCTGGGCTATATCATCTTGGCCCAAAGATTGGCTATGGATCTCGCCAAGCTACGGGCTGTGATGGACTGGCAGGAACCTCATTCTCCCAAAGCGGTTGTCACGATTGGACTGGCGAGTAAACTGGGACCAGGGCCACCTTTCCTGGCCCTAGCTCTAGGGGGCGCCCTAACTCACCCTGTTCCCTGGGATACTTCAGATGGCGAGGATGCCGGGGCCTCTGCCCTTGCCATGTCTCCTGACTGCCACCCTGTATCTGTCCCACTCCCCACCCGGTGAATAGAGGCGCTACCGTGTACAACAGTACACCAACCCGACAAACAGGGGAACGAAGACAAGGGTAAAAAGAAAACTCCACTCACACAAAATATGCTCTCACAAATAACAGAGGTAACCACCAGGGTGTGAAGGACGGGGAGAGTAAATAAGGCAGGTAAGGATGAGGAATATTCCAAGTGTACAAACCATACAACTGTCGCACAATAAATTCCTCCAGCTCTCCAAACACCAGCTCCTTACTACTCCAGGTCTATCTAGCAAGTGCTATCTCAGACAAAGGTCTGACCAGAAGGCCTAGCTTTTATAGGAGAGAGGAGTGGCTAACCGAGCACAGCTGAAAGCAGAATTTACACATGGCCTATTAACCCCTGTCCTGCTGAAAGAAACAAAACACCATTAATACACAGGAGAAGTGCTTCTTCTCAGAGATGAAGCAGAAGCCATCAGACGCCGTGGTCTTCTTGTACTGCTCTGTCGCGGTAACTCCATGACAGCAGTGCAGCTCTTTATGGGGTTCATCAACTATTATCGCCAGTTCAGTCCCCACTTCTCAACTTTGGTTGCTCCCCTGGTTGCCCTCACCAAGAAGGGAGCTAATCCCAAATTGTGGTGGGAGGAGGTCTCCAAGGCCTTCCTCTCTTTCAAGTCACACTTCGCTGGCGCTCCCATTTTACATCACCCCGATGTTGATAAACCATTTATCATGGAGGTGGATGCCTCTTTCGTCGGTGCTGGAGCAGTCCTCTTCCAGAAGGATGCTCAAGGTTGGAAGGATCTTTGCTTCTTCTTCTCCAAGACCTTCACACCGGCAGAGAGGAATTATTCCATCGGGGATAGGGAGTTGCCAGCCATGAAGTTGGCCTTTTCAGAGTAGAGACACCTCCTGGAGGGGGCTCGCTTTCCCTTCCAAGTTTTCACTGACCAAAAAATTTGGTGTATTTGCAAACCTCCCAGCAGCTAAACTCTCGCCAGGCCAGATGGTCCCTGTTTTTCTCCCGGTTCCACTTTACCCTCCATTTTCTCTCCGGGGAGAAGAACACTCGTGCCGATGCTCTCTCCCGCTACTTAGTGTCATCAGATTAGGAGAAGCCTCGGCTTATTGTCCCTTCAGAGAGCCTGGGAACTGTGGCACCAGTATCACTAGAGTCTGTGTCTCCAGGCAAGACTTTTGTTCCATCTAATTTGCGACCGGAGGGTCTCTCTTGGGCTAACTCGTCCAGGGTGGGTGGACATTTTGGGACCAAGAGGACATCTGAGCTTCTGGCAAGGATGTACTGGACATACTGGTGGCCGTATATGGCCCGTAACATCTGGGACTATATTCGGGCATGTGTCTCCTGCGCCAAGAATCAGTCTACTCGGCAACAGCCTGCTGGGCTACATTACCCCCTGCCGGTGGCCTACAGGCCCTGGGAGATGGTCAGGATGGACTTCGTGGTGGGCTTCCCCAAATCTTATAGCTGCACCGTTATCTGGATTGTCACCAACCATTTTTCCAAAATGGTGCACTTGGTTCCGCTTCCACAGTTACCTTCTTGGCAGCTTTGTTCATTAAACATGTTTTCCATCTACATGGCATGCCTGACAAAATTGTCAGTGACCAGGGTCCGCAGTTTGCATCTCGGTTCTAGAGAGAGCTCTGTTGTTTACTCAGCATTGAGCTGAATCTCTCTTCTGTGTACCATCCCGAGATGAATGGGTTGGTAGAGAGGGCCAACCAGACTCTGGTCACATACCTGCGACATTTTGTCTCTGCCAGGCAGGATGACTGGGCATCTTTGATATCATGGGCGGAATTTGCTTTGAACAACGCCGTAGCAGACCCAATTCCTCCTTAATTACGGCCAGCATCCGCGTGTCCCTGTGCCCATGCCTGTTGTGAATTTGGATTCTGGGCTCCCCCGGTGGCCGTTTGTGGAATTGGACTTGTCATCCTCTTTCCTGTTTCACCTGGTTCCATCAGTAGTGGGTGTCGCTATTTAAGCTCATTTCTCTGGTGGTTTCTTGCCGGTCAACAATGTTATCTGATTCCTCTCAGTGCTTGTTCCTGCTTCTAGACAACTACTAGATAAGTTGGACTTTTGTCCATGTTTCGTTTTGCCTATTTGTTCCAGTTCACAGCTGAAGTTTTGTTACTGTGTCTGGAAAGCTCTCGTTGATCAGGGATTGCTACTCTGGCGTTATGAGTTAATGCCAGAGTTTAAGGTAATCTCTGGATGGTGTTTTGTTAGTGTTTTTCTGCTGACCATGAAAGTATACTATCTGTCTTCTGCTATCTAGTAAGCGGACCTCAAATTTGCTAAGACTATTTTCCTGCTGCGTTTGTTGTTTCATCTGAACTCACCGTCATTATATGTGGGGGGCTACTGTCTTCTTTGGAATATTTCTCTAGAGGTGAGCCAGGTCTTATATTTCCCTCTGCTAGCTATTTAGGTCTTAGGCCAGAGCTGGGCATCTAGCGATAAATAGGAAATGCTACCTGGCTATTTCTAGTTGCGCGGCAGGCTTAGTTCATGGTCAGTATAGTTCCATCTTCCGAGAGCTTGTCCCTCTATAGGCTTGCTATGATCTCTGCCTGCAGAGATCATGACAGTTTGACCGGCCCATAAAGTGTTAAAGACCCAGGTTGAGAAAGGAGAGTTATAAGAAGTCTGCTGGAATTTTTTTTTTTTTTTTTTTTTTTTTTTTTTCCCTCCAGTCTGCCTTGCTGCAGTCTTTTTTCTCTCTCTCCTCCTAATCTCTGTATGGCTCTGTGTGCACCTGACAATAATGGATCTCCAGAGTGTAACTGCGGGTTTGAATAATCTCATCACGAAAGTACAAAATTTACAAGATTTTGTGGTACATGCTCCGGTATCTGAGCCGAGAATTCCTTTGCCGGAGTTCTTTACAGGGAATAGAGCTAGCTTCCAGAATTTCCGAAATAATTGTAAGCTTTATTTGTCCCTGAAGTCTCGTTCAGCTGGAGACCCTGCTCAGCAGGTTAGGATTGTGATTTCCTTGCTCAGGGGTGACCCTCAAGATTGGGCCTTCTCATTGCCAGCAGGGGATCCTGCGTTACGCGATGTGGATGCGTTTTTTCTGGCCTTGGGCTTGCTTTATGAGGAACCTCATTTGGAACTTCAGGCAGAAAAAACTTTGATGGCACTATCTCAGGGGCAAGACGAAGCTGAAGTTTTCTGCCAAAAATTCCGTAAATGGTCTGTGCTTACTCAGTGGAATGAGTGCGCCTTGGCGGCAACTTTCAGAGAAGGTCTCTCTGATGCCGTTAAGGATGTTATGGTGGGGTTCCCTGTGCCCGCAGGTCTGAATGAGTCCATGACAATGGCTATTCAGATTGATAGGCGTCTGCGGGAGCGCAAACCGGTGCACCATCTGGCGGTGTCTATGGAAAAGACGCCAGAAAGTATGCAGTGTGATAGAATTCTGTCCAGGAGCGAGCGACAGAATTTTAGACGGAAGAATGGATTGTGTTTCTATTGTGGGGATTCTACTCATGTTATATCAGCATGCTCTAGGCGTACAAAGAAGCTTGATAAGTCTGTTTCCATTGGCACCATTCAGTCTAAGTTTATTTTGTCTGTAACCCTGATTTGCTCTTTGTCATCCATTGCCACGGACGCCTATGTTGACTCTGGCGCCGCTCTGAGTCTTATGGATTGGTCCTTTGCCAATCGTTGTGGTTTTGATTTAGAGCCTTTGGAGACTCTTATTCCTCTGAAGGGGATTGACTCCACCCCATTGGCTAATAATAAACCACAATACTGGACACAAGTAACCATGCGTATCAATCCGGATCACCAGGAGATTATTCGTTTCCTGGTGCTGTATAATTTACATGACGATTTGGTACTGGGATTGCCATGGTTGCAGTCTCACAACCCAGTCTTGGACTGGAGAGCAATGTCTGTGTTGAGCTGGGGATGTAAGGGTATTCATGGGGACTTACCTTTGGTTTCTATTTCGTCGTCCATTCCCTCTGAAGTCCCTGAGTTCCTCTCTGATTATCAAGACGTCTTTGACGAACCCAAGCTTGGGTCGTTACCTCCGCACCGTGAGTGCGATTGTGCCATAGATTTGATACCGGGTTGTAAATATCCAAAGGGTCGTTTGTTTAATCTGTCTGTGCCGGAACATGCTGCTATGCGGGAATATATAAAGGAGTCTTTGGAAAAGGGACATATTCGTCCATCTTCTTCTCCCTTGGGAGCTGGGTTTTTCTTTGTCTCAAAAAAAGACGGCTCTTTGAGACCATGTATTGATTATCGGCTTCTGAATAAGATCACTGTTAAGTATCAATACCCATTGCCATTGCTTACTGATTTGTTTGCTCGTATAGAGGGTGCTAAGTGGTTCTCTAAAATTGATCTTCGTGGGGCGTATAATTTGGTGCGGATCAGGCAGGGGGATGAGTGGAAGACCGCATTTAATACGCCCGAGGGCCACTTTGAGTATTTGGTCATGCCTTTTGGTCTTTCTAATGCCCCTTCAGTTTTCCAGTCTTTTATGCATGATATTTTCCGCGATTTTCTGGATAAATTTATGATAATATATCTGGATGATATTCTGATTTTTTCTGATGACTGGGACTCTCATGTCCAGCAGGTCAGGAGAGTTTTTCAGGTTCTGCGGTCTAATTCTTTATGTGTGAAGGGGTCTAAGTGCGTTTTTGGGGTCCAGAAAATTTCCTTTTTGGGGTATATTTTTTCTCCCTCTTCCATTGAGATGGATCCCGTCAAGGTGCAAGCTATTTGTGACTGGACTCAGCCCTCCTCTCTTAAGGGTCTTCAGAGATTTTTGGGCTTTGCCAACTTTTACCGCCGATTTATTGCTGGTTTTTCGGATGTCGTTAAACCACTGACTGATTTGACCAGACAAGGCGCTGATGTTGCTAATTGGTTCCTCTCATGCTGTAGAGGCCTTTCAGGAGCTTAAGCGCCGTTTTGCCTCTGCCCCTGTGTTGCGTCAGCCTGATGTGAATCTGCCTTTTCAGGTTGAGGTTGACGCTTCGGAGATCGGAGCTGGGGCAGTGTTGTCGCAGAAAGGTTCCGACTGCTCCGTCATTAGGCCTTGTGCCTTCTTTTCTCGCAAATTTTCGCCCGCAGAGCGGAATTATGATGTTGGGAATCGGGAGCTTTTGGCCATGAAGTGGGCGTTTGAGGAGTGGCGCCATTGGCTCGAGGGGGCTAGGCATCAGGTGGTGGTATTGACTGACCACAAAAATTTGATTTATCTTGAGACTGCCAGACGCCTGAATCCTAGACAGGCGCGCTGGTCTTTATTTTTTTCTCGCTTTAATTTTGTGGTGTCATACCTACCGGGTTCTAAGAATGTTAAGGCAGATGCCCTTTCTAGGAGTTTTGACCCGGACTCTCCTGGTAATTCTGAACCCACAGGTATCCTTAGGGAGGGAGTAATTTTGTCGGCCGTTTCTCCTGATCTGCGGCGGTCCTTGCAAGAGTTTCAGGCGGATAGACCGGATCGTTGTCCGCCTGATAGACTGTTTGTTCCGGATGATTGGACCAGCAGAGTTATCTCTGAGGTACATTCTTCTGCATTGGCAGGTCATCCCGGAATTTTTGGTACCAGGGATTTGGTGGCAAGATCCTTCTGGTGGCCTTCCCTGTCACGAGATGTGCGAGTCTTTGTGCAGTCATGTGACGTTTGTGCTCGGGCCAAGTCTTGTAGTTCTCGGGCTAGCGGACTGCTGTTGCCCTTGCCTATTCCTAAGAGGCCTTGGACACACATCTCGATGGATTTTATTTCAGATCTGCCTGTTTCCCAGAAGATGTCTGTCATCTGGGTGGTCTGTGACCGTTTCTCTAAAATGGTCCATTTGGTTCCTCTGCCCAAGTTGCCTTCTTCTTCTGAGTTGGTTCCTCTGTTTTTTCAGAATGTTGTCCGATTGCACGGTATTCCTGAGAATATTGTTTCTGACAGAGGTACCCAATTTGTGTCTAGATTTTGGCGGGCATTCTGTGCTAGGATGGGCATAGATTTGTCTTTTTCATCTGCTTTTCACCCTCAGACTAATGGCCAGACCGAGCGGACTAATCAGACCCTGGAGACATATCTGAGGTGTTTTGTCTCTGCTGACCAGGATGATTGGGTTGCTTTTTTGCCATTGGCAGAGTTCGCCCTCAATAATCGGGCCAGCTCTTCCACCTTGGTGTCCCCGTTTTTCTGTAATTCGGGGTTTCACCCTCGATTTTCCTCCGGTCAGGTGGAATCCTCGGATTGTCCTGGAGTGGATGCGGTGGTGGAGAGATTGCATCACATCTGGGGGCAGGTTATGGACAATTTGAAGTTGTCCCAGGAGAAGACTCAGCGTTTTGCCAACCGTCATCGTCGTGTTGGTTCTCGGCTTTGTGTTGGAGATTTGGTGTGGTTGTCTTCTCGTTTTGTCCCTATGAGGGTCTCTTCTCCTAAGTTTAAACCTCGGTTCATCGGCCCTTATAGAATATTGGAGATTCTTAATCCTGTTTCTTTCCGTTTGGACCTCCCTGCGTCCTTTTCCATTCATAACGTTTTTCATCGGTCGTTATTGCGCAGGTATGAGGTACCTGTTGTACCTTCAGTTGAGCCTCCTGCTCCGGTGTTGGTTGAGGGTGAGTTGGAGTACGTTGTGGAGAAAATTTTGGACTCTCGTGTTTCCAGACGGAGACTCCAGTATCTGGTCAACTGGAAGGGTTACGGCCAGGAGGATAATTCTTGGGTCAATGCATCTGATGTTCATGCTTCTGATCTTGTTCGTGCCTTCCATAGGGCTCATCCTGGTCGCCCTGGTGGATCTGGTGAGGGTTCGGTGCCCCCTCCTTGAGGGGGGGGTACTGTTGTGAATTTGGATTCTGGGCTCCCCCGGTGGCCGTTTGTGGAATTGGACTTGTCATCCTCTTTCCTGTTTCACCTGGTTCCATCAGTAGTGGGTGTCGCTATTTAAGCTCATTTCTCTGGTGGTTTCTTGCCGGTCAACAATGTTATCTGATTCCTCTCAGTGCTTGTTCCTGCTTCTAGACAACTACTAGATAAGTTGGACTTTTGTCCATGTTTCGTTTTGCCTATTTGTTCCAGTTCACAGCTGAAGTTTTGTTACTGTGTCTGGAAAGCTCTCGTTGATCAGGGATTGCTACTCTGGCGTTATGAGTTAATGCCAGAGTTTAAGGTAATCTCTGGATGGTGTTTTGTTAGTGTTTTTCTGCTGACCATGAAAGTATACTATCTGTCTTCTGCTATCTAGTAAGCGGACCTCAAATTTGCTAAGACTATTTTCCTGCTGCGTTTGTTGTTTCATCTGAACTCACCGTCATTATATGTGGGGGGCTACTGTCTTCTTTGGAATATTTCTCTAGAGGTGAGCCAGGTCTTATATTTCCCTCTGCTAGCTATTTAGGTCTTAGGCCAGAGCTGGGCATCTAGCGATAAATAGGAAATGCTACCTGGCTATTTCTAGTTGCGCGGCAGGCTTAGTTCATGGTCAGTATAGTTCCATCTTCCGAGAGCTTGTCCCTCTATAGGCTTGCTATGATCTCTGCCTGCAGAGATCATGACACATGCCCAAGTCATCCACCGATTCTAGGGTGGCAGACTGGGCGGTGGAGGCACACGACATTTGGGACCACACACAGGATGCCATCCGGGCCTCCAAGGAGAGAATGAGGGTTTCTGCTGATGCACACTGGCGCCCCACTCCGACCTTTTCTCCTGGCGACTTAGTGTGGCTGTCTGCCCATAACATCAGGCTGCAAGTTGAGTCCACTAAGTTTGCGCCTTGCTACATAGGCTCTTTCAAGGTTCTGGAACAGGTTAACCCTGTGGTCTACCTTTTGGCTCTTCCTCCATGCCTAGGTATCACCGACACTTTTCCTGTATCCCTCTTATAGCCCGTCCATATGTCCCGGTTTTCCGAGTCATCTGCCGGGACATCGGGTTCGTCCACGGACAAGTACAAGGTGAACTCTATCTTGGGGTGCAAGGCGGTACATGGCAAAAATTATTATCTGGTGGACTGGAAGGGTCACGGCCCAGAGGACAGAACCTGGGAACCTGTGGAGCACATTCGGGCTCCACTGCTCAATGCAGCCTTTGAACGTAGTGAGTCCCAATTAGGAGGGGGGTAACGTTAGGTGTCGAGTTCCCACCGCTGCACAGGGAGAATCTCAAACCATGTCCGCTGCGGTCTCCCATTCTCCTCCAGCCGCAGTGGAACCTGCTCAGTGGAGACATCGGTCCCAGCGTCTGGCTCAAGCTGATACTGTGTGAATGGTACTGCTGCCTTTCCAGGCTCAGCCTTTGTAGCCAGCACTGATCAGCAGGAAGCTGACCTTTCTGGGACTAGGTCTTGCTTTTCCTATACTGAGCATGCCCACAGGACAACCTCCCATTGGAGGTTGGGGGTAACATGCTCAGGTCCTGTTGCGGCTCCTATTGGACCATCAGGAAGGTCCTGGAGCACTACTGCTATAAAAGGTTTGCATGGCCGCTAGGCCATGTGCTAGTGTAAACTGATTTACTTGTGTGTGTGTAGATGAATGCCTGTTGATGGATGAAAGCTCCTAATCATTCCCATCCCTAGTGTTGTTCCCTGCTCATGAATGGTGGAAGCTACCTAGTGCCAGATAGTGCTACTATGCACATCCAGCACACAATTCAGCGTCTCTCCGCAGCTACCGCCAGTGCAGCACCATACGCCTAGTGCGCTTTCCAGGCCCTGGTTAGGGTTGATAGTGGCGTCCGCCAGAGCGGCATTGTACACACTCTTGTGCGATAAATTATTATTATTAGTTCAGTTCTACCCCTGATACCACAGTAACGGTGTCAAGCGTAAGAGATCTAGAGGAACTCTTTCCCCGTGTCTTGGGACAGAGTTCTGTGACCATTTATTTGCACTCTCTGTGCAGTATCGCGGCCCTGTTACGCAACAGTGTTCGCTTCCTTCATACCGGGTGAAGCTAACCTGTGTGTGTATTCACATTATACTGCCATCTAGTCCGCCATTACCGAGCAGCAGGTGTCCTTTCTGCACGGTGGACCCCGGACTGCGAACGCACCTTATATCCTCTCTATATATTATTTGGTGCGTTCCGCCAGTCCTAACATATCAACAGTACATATATATTATATATACATATATATATATATATATATATATATATATATATATATATATATATATACTGTATGTATATATATATATATATATATATATATATATATATATATATATATATATATATATATATATATAATCTGCAGCATTGCATACATAGCAATTTCATAACATAAATGTATTTGCACAAGTTTAGTATGTAACAAAGCAATTTTTGAATTGTTTGATTTTCCGCTATACTTATTGCCCACATTAGCCGGAAATTGGAAGAAGTGTATATTGGACAATTAAAAATTCTGACATATTGACAGAGTATTGGAACTCTCATTAAATAAGTAGTTAATCTGTACACCTATTGCCATTTTAAAGAAAATATGTGTCTAGACTGTGAATCATTGTCTCCCCTTTCTTTTTCAGTTCTCGGTTTCTGTGCACTTTTCCTAAAGACTCACTAGATTGCTTTTGACAAGACAGTACTGCATGACTAAGCATCTTTAAGAGATACTTAGCAGTGCTATTATTCCTGGAAAAAAGGAAGCAACACTCAGCTGACCAATGATTCTCCTGTTCAGTGCAGTAATATTCGACATCATGAATGCTTATTTGGAAAATGTGTTACTCAATAAGCCATTTCATTCGCTGAAAATTAAATTAGCCTCTTCAAAAAAAGAAACCTGCCAGCACATGTATGGATTTCAACCTCATCTGTTCACCTCACTTTACACTTCAATGAGCAAGGGAGAATAAAGCAGATTATTTTTTGTGGATGCCTTAGGCTCTCTTCCCAAACACAGCGAACCGTATGAGTTGTAATGTGAGTAGGGATATGAAAAATGAAAGGACTCTGGAATATGTTTACTTTCTTCCAACCAAAAAACTAATAATTTATCCCAAAAAAATGTTTATTTCAATTGGATGGTATTTGATTTACTTGACAGGTAGCTAGAATTGGTGGTTATTTGTATCACATTAAATATGAATAGCAAAAGATGAAAAGGATCATTTTCAGGAGCAGTTTCCAAAAAATGAAATACCGTAATTCAACAGGTTTTCTGCACTATATTTAATATTTAGCTATATCTTCTATATCTTTAATACATGCCATACTTGTTCATTAAGATTTTTATGCATTTTGCCATAAAGCTAAATGAGCTGTCTTCTGTTACTCCAAATGGTGGCTCATGTGGGTTTGTGGACCCACTGTGCCACAGGATCGGGCCTGCCTAGGAAGGGGCATAGCTAAGTGGCTATCAGGTATTCATTGGAGCTCCTGATGGTGGAGACAGACTGGGCTGCAGGTTGCCTCTAGGTACTACTCCTAGGCAGATCCTGTTACTGCAGCTGCTCACCCCAGGGATCAGTTTAGCTGACACTGGTTTGGCCACACACAGACTGGTGGACAACGGTTAGGGCACTGGCCCCATTGGGACCAAGAGACTTCGGGAACAGGACTGGTCACACCAGGACAAGGGGACAACATTCAGGCACTGGCCACACTAGAACCAAGGGACAAAGCTCAGATCACTGACTGCACCGGGACCAGGGATTCAGATATAGGACACTGGACACAAAGGGATCAGGAGTTTGGTTTCAGAACACTGACCGCATCAGGACTAGACGACCATCCAGGTGCATTGGTAGAACACCTACTACCTAATGACTCAATTCATTGCTTAGCGACTCCCTAAGGGAGAGGGAGACTTTTATACCGGATGACTCCCAGCAATTGGCTTGGAGCCATCTTGCAGATGCTCACATTATACTAAATGCCTTTCAGCTGCAAGCTTTGAGCACTTACTTTATGCTTGCGCTGCTGCCTTTAAGAGCAAGTAGCATGCGCATGTGCACACTAGGCACTCCACCAGAAACTGCGGTGTGCACACCGAGAAGTAGCAGGAGCATGCCAGGGAACCACGCCAAAGGCCAGGGCCGTGAAAAAGCTGGCGTCCCTGTATGGAGGGAGAAGGGAACAGCATGCAGGGGCGCTGACTGTAGAGCTTCAAAAGTAAAGCTCATGTAAGTATAATAAATATCAAACTTACATCAGCTGAAGCTGCTGATGTCTCCAGGAATGACATTCTTTACCAATGAAATTGCAACACCAAAAATAAAAAAATGCCATCAAGGACCCTTTAAAGAAATGGCTGTTCCATTGGTTCTACCAGCAAATAAATGTAACACCAAGCTGTTACTGTACTTGGATTTTGGGACCAGCAACTATATTGCCATAAATTATTCCAATGCACACCATAATCCTAGGAGTAGGATCGTTGGTGTGATGTTCCCTAATAAAGGTCTTTTCATTGACATCATGCTACAGCTCTCGAAGACTATGTCAATGCAGAGCAAAACAGCCATGAAATCTGGAATGGAGGTCTAAGCTCTTTAGCAATGAGGTGCTGTTTTGACTTGGACGCTGATAGCCAGAAATTAGTCTGGAGACCACATGGGCTACATCATGAAGAGGCCTTCACTAGGGAATATAATACCGGTCTTACTAGTGAAATTATTGTGTGGCTTAATGTATGGCATCCAGACCCCTCTGGTCTTCATTTCAGGCATAATACAGTAAAAGCTTGCAATTATATTGAGTTGGTACTGGAACTTATTGTTTGACGCACAACACGTTCCAGAGACTCCAAGAGAGAGCTGGCAAAGAAAGCGAGGGCTGCAAATATATGCGTAGTTAAATACAATATCATAGCTGTGACAACTTTGTAATTGATGGATTTGTTTGCTGAATTGTCTGTTACTTTGTGCTGTTGTTAAAGCTTGTCCAAAAAAATAGAGATCTTATCATTTAAGCGCCACACCCGTCCCTTGCTAGTTGGTGCACAACAAGTTCCAGAGAATCCAAGCAAGGGTGGCTGTGTAATGGTGGTGGGAGCTGATGGATTGCTCCTTACAGCATGAGACAGAATGGACAGGTGATGGATATTGTTTTATTACAGGAGACGAGGGATTCAGTGGAATTAGGCATTAGGTAAGTATAACTGTATTTGTTATTTTTAAATAAAAAAGTTAAAGTGTGTTTTGTTTTATTTCAAATAAAATACTTTAATCTGGCTGTGCATTTATTTACCATTTAACTATAGGATTAGTAATGAATAGGTGTCTTATAGACACCTCTCAATTACTAAGCTGTGGGCTTGATGCACCAGACAATACAAAGGTGACATCAACCCCACAAATATGAACCTGACTTGCCACCATTACAGGGCAAGAGGGAAGAGCCAGCCAAAGTACCAGAATTGGTACTTCTAATAGTTGCGCCTTTTCTGGGCAACTGCTGGATGCTATTTATAGGCAGGGATGGGGGTAAATATCCATGGCCTCTTAACAGCCTGAGAATACCAGCCCCCATCTATCTGCCTTAGCAAGGCTGGTTGTCAAAAATGGGGGGAACCATTTGCAGCACTGGAACTGGCTGATGAATACTCTCATCAGCTGCTCCAGCTCTCACTGTTATAAGCAGCAGCAGGTGTCGGCTGAAGGAAGCAGTAGTCCCATCAGCTGACACCAGTGACTGGTGGTAAAATTTGTTTGCCGCACTGTCATGTCAAACATCCAGGTGTCCGTCCATCTCTATTCACAATAATTTTGGTCAGGGGTGCCAAAACTTTTACATGTCACTGTATACCAAAGCTCCATAAGTAGGGACTAGGGAAAAGTATAGGCAGATAGGTAAGGAACTGACTGAAAGACAGGAAACAAAGGGTCATTGTAAATTTTACAATCTCTAGATAGGATATAGTCAGCAGTGAGTTACTGCAAGAATATGTGGTAGGAACGATTCCTTTAATCTCTTTATAAATGTCCTTGTGGATGGGATTGAGAGTAAAGTGTCAGTCTTTGCTGACAGCATCAAATCTATGTGTGATATTAAAAACTGACTTTGACATTACAATATTACAAAATGATTTGGATGAGAGGTCTGAATGGGCAAGAGTTTTATTGTTGATAAATGTAGAGTAATGCACTTAGGAAGTACTAATCCTATTGTTGCATATACAGTACATTGAATGGGAATATACTCAGGACTAAAGAGCAGGAGAAGGACTTGGGTATTCAAATCACAAGTAAGCTGAGCAACAGTACTCAATGTCAAGTGGCTGCTGCAAAAGCAAACAAAATTTTAGGGTGTATAAAAAGAGAAATAAAATCCTGTGATCCCAATGTTTTGCTACCCCTCTATAAATCATTTATAAGGCCACGTCTAGAATATGGGATCCAGTTTTGAGAGCCAGATTTTAAAAAGGATATTTAGAAATCAGAGTCAGTTCAAATGAGAGCAAGTAGATTATTACAAGGGGTGGAAGGCCTCTCATATGATGAGAGGTTGGAAAAGTTTGGTTTGTTTAGCTTAGAAAAAAGATGTCTCAGAGGAGATCTCATTTATATGTATGAATATATGTGTGGTCAATAGAAAGGACTGGTACATGACTTATTCTTGCCAAAGACCAAACTAAGGATCAGGGGCACTCATTACAGGTGGAAGAAAGGCTATTCAGGCAACTTAATAAGAAAGGGTTTTTTACAGTTAGAGCAGTAAGATAGTGGAGTGCCGATCACTAGAGGTAGTAATAGCAGACACTGTAACAGCTTATAAAAAAGGGCTGGATGATTTCCTCAGCACACATTACACTGTGGGTTGTAGTTAATTTATAGATAATTTAGTGAAAAAAATGTACAATTGGTGGAGCAAGTTTGAACTTGACGGACTTAGGTCATTTTCAATCTATGTAATTATGTAACTATGAACTAGTGGTGCGACCATTTGTCCAAAGTGTCCTAGTTGTCATTTTGTAAGACAACAATGCTACTATTAGCAACCTGCATGGCTTGTGTCCTACCATAGCCTGCAGCATCTCTGGACTCTTGGAATATTGTTGGTCGACAAATACAAAGGGAGTTCCCAGCAGCAGATCTTGATCATTTCTGTGCCCATGTGCTTTTAATGTGGCATAACATATCGTAGACAATCATTATTAAGTTTAACCCAATTGATAATATACCAAGGAGTGTAAGTGTGTGAATTTCTGTGTGAGGTGCTCATACTCAATACTTAATAAATAAAAATGTTTTAAAAATGGAACGAGATGTACAGTATATAGGTATTTACAATACAACTATATTTGGTTCCATTGGGGTATACCCATTTCCTTAACAACGCCTCCTTAAGGCTAGGGTCACCCCAGCAGATATTCTCTCATCTGAGAAAACCGGTCTGATTATGTAAAAAACACTCTGATAAACTCTGATCAGTTTTTGATTATAATGTGATTATAGTGTTCTCTGATTCTCTTAGATGGAAATAAAAGTCTCCATCTTCTCCATTCTGTCAGTCCATGATAATCAAACTGCACTCAGTCATTTGAGTTCAGTCTGATGGTTTCCATGGACTTGTTGACTTGCATTGCCGAGTGTGATCCAACTTTGGAAAACAAAAGAAATTACAGGGAGAACATACAAACTCCTTGCTGGGATTTAAACTGGGGATCCCAGCGCTTCAAAGCAACAGTGTTAACCTCTGAGACACAATTCTGCCGAAACTTGGTAATAAAGTCAGACAACATTGGCCACTTCAACAAGTCAATGTGCCATCTGACAGCCACTGTTCTCCCAACGCAAACACAATTGTTCAATAACAGTACCAGCAATATTTCTGGGAGAATGTTACATCTCTTCCAGGAGCCGAGTATGACTGAGCAGTCTTGCTAAGAAGAATTTTGGCTTTGTAGGAGATTCAAAACTAGTCTTTAAGTATTTCTCTTATTAATTTCATGTCATATTGTGAATTACTATATCCATTTGCATGTGACACATGTGTTGTCTATCATACAGCACATAAAATATGTAGACTTCTATACTAAATAATATTAACAATTTTTTCAATGGTATCCCAAAATATTAAATAATAAATTATAGGTCAGATTCATTAAACGATTTATCACATTATTAAGGATATTACGTTGACCGCATATGACAGGATCTTAAATCTTAGAAACACATGTTTGCAAAGGGCATATCATGCATAGGTGAGCAACAGTATTAGGAGAGAAAGCAAGAAATATCATTCTCGGATCAGGAGGCTCATTGATGACCAGGAGCTAAAAGAAGCACACAATACACTGAAACAATATTACTTTTACTTTGAAAGGTCAACCCAATGTCCACAAATATATCTCAGAGGACAACCAGAATAGCAAAAAACAATGAAGGGAAAAAACACAATGTACAGAGTATGAAGCGAGATTTACATTCGGAATGCAATAGCCCATGACATCAGAAAATCTGCATCCACCTTAATACATACAGGTGAATCTCACAAAATTAGAATATCATCAAAAAGTTCATTTATTTCAGTTCTTCAATGCAAAAAGTGAAACTCATATATTCTATAGAGTCATTACAAACAGAGTGATCTATTTCAAGTGTTTATTTCTGTTAATGTTGATGATTATGGCTTACAGACCTGTGTTATATGCAAGATACTAGTCTAAAGTACATCACCAAAAAGGTTTTATTTACTAGGAAGCTGAATACAACATGCAGCAAAAATGTGCAAAATCTGTCAGAAAGCATGTGACAGCGTGATAAATTAGGTCCCCCTTCTGACTTACAAGGGACTTGTACTAGTAACACGCTTTGTATAAATCAATATCAGAGTCAAATATAAGAAACTTTGTACTATATGTTATATGCAAATTCGTCTTAGTCAAACAAGATAGATTTCTATCACGGTGATGTGTCTGGTTACCTCCTCCTATTATACACTCTGAAGAGTGGAGAGGCGACCAGTACTGGTGAGCGTGTGCTCATTACTCGAGTTTTCTGAGCATGCTCGGGTGCTCTTCAAGTATTTTGGGTGTGCTCATAGATTATGTTTGTGTCTCCCCAGCTGCATGATTTGCAGCTGTTAGACAACCTGAATGCATACAGGGATTGCCTGTTTGTTAGGGATTCCCCACATGTACAGTATTCAGGCTGTCTAGCAGCCGCAATTCATGCAGCTGTGGGGACACAAACAAAATCTACGAGCATGGCCAAGTGTTGAGAATTCCGTTCTTGAACTCCCTCCTGTGGTCATGAATGATACTTCGGCGAGTTCTGTCCGTGGACTCCCTCTGGTGGCTGTGAGTGGAACTGCTGGTTCTGAGGTTGCTTCCTCAGCTGCCCTCGTTTGCGGCTGGGTTGGCTTCTCTATTTAACTCCACTCAGATCGTTACTCCATGCCAGCTGTCAATGTATTAGCACTGGTTCAGATCTCTCTCGGATCTTTCTGATGACCTGTCTACTCCAGCAGAAGCTAAGTCCCTGCTAGTTCATTTGTTGTTCATTGTGTATTGAATATATTTCTTAGTACTTGCTAAGTTCTAGTCC
Source organism: Ranitomeya variabilis (assembly GCF_051348905.1). Lineage (NCBI taxonomy): Eukaryota > Metazoa > Chordata > Amphibia > Anura > Dendrobatidae > Ranitomeya > Ranitomeya variabilis. The sequence continues at coordinate 51,446,596 of NC_135239.1, read as the reverse complement.
AGCTTGCTAACATGATATTGCCTTGCTAGCTGGAAGCTCTGGGTTGCAGAGTGGCACCTTCGCACCGTGAGTCGGTGCGGGGCTCTTTTTGCACACTCTGCGTAGCTTTTGGTAGTTTTTTGTGCTGACCACATAGATCTCTTTCCTATCCTCAGTCTATCTAGTAAGTCTGGCCTCCTTTGCTGAAACCTGTTTCATCCCTGTGTTTGTGACTTTCCTCTTAACTCACAGTTAATATATGTGGGGGGCTGCCTTTACCTTTGGGGAATTTTCTCTGAGGCAAGGTAAGGCTTATTTTCCTATCTTTAGGGGTAGTTAGCTCTTAGGCTGTGAAGAGGCGTCTAGGGAGAGTTAGGTACGCTCCACAGCTATTTCTAGTGTGTGTGTTTTAGGATTAGGATTTGCGGTCAGCAGAGTTCCCACTTCCCAGAGCTCGTCCTGTCTTCTAGTTTAACCATCAGGTCATTCCAGGTGCACCTAACCACCAGGTCCATAACAGCCAAGATACTCAGAAAACACCCGAGCATGCTCGGAAAACTCGAGTAACGAATAGTGTTGAGCGATACCTTCCGATACTCAAAGGTATCGGTATCGGATGGGATTGGCCGATATCCCAAAAATATCGGGTATCGCCGATACCGATACCCGATACCAATGCAAGTCAATGGGACACAAGTATCGAAAGCTATCCTGGATGGTTCCCAGGGTCTGAAGGAGAGGAAACTCTCCTTCAGGCCCTGGGATCCATATTCATGTAAAAAATAAAAAAAATTAAAATAAAAAATATGGATATACTCACCCCTCCGGCGGCCCCTGGACCTTAGCGATGTAACCGGCAGCCTCCGTTCCTAAGAATGAGGAGTGAAGGACCTTCGATGATGTCGCGGCTTGTGATTGGTCGCGTGACCGCTCATGTGACCGCTCACGCGACCAATCACAAGCCGCGACATCATCTCAGGTCCTACACTCACTGCATTCTTAGGAACGGAGGCTGCCGGTTACATCGCTAAGGTCCAGGGGCCGCCGGAGGGGTGAGTATATCCATATTTTTTATTTTAATTCTTTATTTTTTACATGAATATGGATCCCAGGGCCTGAAGGAGAGTCTCCTCTCCTCCAGACCCTGGGAACCATACACTGGGAACTTCCGATTCCAATTTCCAATATCACAAAAATATCGGAACTCGGTATCGTAATTCCGATACAGCAAATATCGGCCAATACCCGATACTTGCGGTATCGGAATGCTCAACAATAGTAATGAACACATTCGCTCATCACTAGTGAAAAGCAAAGTGGTACAATGGGAAGACAGATCCTGCATTCAAGTTTTTACCTCACTCCATTGCTGGACTCACAGCTATACTGCTCAGTCTTGTTGAACAATGTTCTCCACATTGCTGCTGCTTCTATCTCTGTGATAACTAAGGAATGAAGATCAGTTATTCCTCTCTGAGTGCTGTTTTCTATATAGAAGACATCATAATTGCTAGTCAATACCCACTAGTTTGTAGTCAACTACAAGTTAAGAGCGTGCAAGGGGAACACTGGTGAACATGCTGAAGATAACAAATATAATGGCTAGAAATGGAGTTATTTCTCATGTACACACAGGATAGCTTATTTCAAAAAGTTACTTAATGGTACAGATACAACAATATTAACCCCTTAGTGACAGCCAATTTTGGCTTTATTGACGAAGCCCCATTTTTCACATCTAACATATTTCACTTATTTCCTTTGGTAATAACTCTAGAATGTTTCTATATATTCCAGTGATTCAGAGAATAATTTTTCATGACACATTGTACTTTATATTAGTGGTGAATTTGTTGATTTTTGACCACTTAACACCTTAATACTCCATCATGTACCATTGCGTAATGGAGTCTATCACAGATTTTGGAGTAGACTCAGAAGCAGAGCCTGCACCACACAGAGCAGATGTCAGCAATATTATGGAGCCGATATATGCATCCAACAGCAGCAATCGGCATGTCTGCATATTGCGCTGTAAACTTGTTAAATGCCTCTGTTAATCACTAACCGTAGCATTTAAGTGCCATTATCCAGCCTGGACTTTTGTTTCGGGGACCATATATCCCTCTACGATGCAATCACAGGGAGCCAATGGCTGAACACCCCCATGCCTGTCATGTGATCTCTCCTGTGATGTTCAGCCTATAACTGGGTTTCCTAGAGGACTGTAAATGTCCTTATATACAGCAATACTGTACAGCAAAAATTGTTGTATGACTTTAAATATTGTCATCTACAACAGAATAAAAAGTGAAGTGTATGGTAAGCATCTAGTTTCTGCTAGACACCTAATGATATTTGCCAATGGTTGGAGGATGGGAAGGACAATGACTTGTTAGATAACTTAGATGTGAAACAGATGTCCTAATGAGTGAGCTCAGAGTAAAAACAAAAGGATAAAAAATCAATATCTTGATGCTTATGTCTATACCAGAGGCAGAGAAGAAGGAAACATTTGCACATTGCTTTTAAACTCTTTGTGGCAGAGCCATATTTTACAAGTGTTTCATGTTCAGTATAGAAAAAGGAAGACAAAATGTTAAAAATACATTTGTTTTGGAGAAAACATCCTATTAGCTTGGAATAACAAGTCATGGTTGTCTGACCCTTTGGCACTGCCACTAGAGACACCACATATGTTAATGTTATTCATTCTGCATTGCACACACTGCAGTTTCCAAGTTAGATGTCTAAAGATAATGGCTAAAATGTGTTCGATCTGAAGACATAGTTCAGTGATGCCGTAACGATGCTTGTATACATGCCGTCAATTTAGGATTATTAATTAAAGCCTAGTTCTAAATAAAAAATAAAGATTCAGTTCCCAGGGACTTATATACAGATGAAGAAGAGGATGCTGTTGCATCTGGGCCTTAGTGCCTTCAAAGAGCTCAATTGTTCCCTGCCCCATAAAAGGACACTACAGCTGTAAGTGACACATTATAATTGGAGTACCCTGTTATGTTTAAATTGTGACCATGGAGCAGATGCATAACAATCGCTGTTACAGAGAGTTTGACCAATACCCGTGCTGGAGGGGGGCCCACTGATGACAGAAGCTATTTCAGCTGGATGTGCACCCTAGGACACACATTCAGTTAAAATGTATTTGGTGCAGAAATCCACTGGGTCCCTGCACTGCAATATACGTTGCCAGCCAATTAGAGGCCGACCGCGAACGTTGGCATGTAAGTCACTGGCAGCGCATGGCAGTGACATAATGCACTGCCCATTGCTATAAAGTTGAAATCAGCTGCCAGCTTTTGTACTGGCTATGAAAGAAGATGCCGCACGTCTTGAGAGTTGGGGGGAAGTGAGTAGACTCATTAATTTCTTTTTATATTTGCTGGAGAAAAGCTGCAGAACTGGGACATTATTTCTGGAAGGAAAGCCGGATGGGGCACATTACACCAGTATGGGGGACATATATTATTGGAAGGGGCCCAGGATGGGGCATTATACCAGAAAAAGGGACATATATTCCTGGAAGGGGTGAGGGATGGGGGACATTATACCAGGATGAGGGACATATATTACTAGAAAAGGCCCAGGATTGGGGGCATGACAACAGGAAGGGGCCTAGGATGGAGTACATTATACATGGAAAGTGACACATTGTAATAATTATAGGGGATAACTCAGGAGACTCTTTGCGTGGAACAAAACAACTACAGGACACAGTTATATAAGTGGTAAAGTCTATATTACAACACGGTGATTCAAACAGGTGCAGAGAGAAACTAAAGTCCACAACACTTGGTGTAAATATTAAATGCAGCTTAGCAGTTCTTTAGGAAACTTCAGAGGAAAATGCAATCAAGCAGAAAGTCTATGAAGCACAGTTATTCTTGAGGATACTTGACACGAATAAATCTTTGTCTTAGCCCAAACACAGATAGATATGCTTATAAGGCAGTTCAAATCATGTCTTAGCTCAACCAGGGAGGCCTGGGTAATAGTCTCAGGTTTTTGCAGAGCAGAAACAGCTTACATGTCCAGCAAATGCAGATGGAAGTAAACACGAGCAGCAGATGAAGGAGGATTACTGGAACTGGTGTATGCAGCAGGAACTCAGAGCAGAGTAGCAGGATCACCACACAGGTTCACAGGAGCAGGTATATAGCCAGGGAGTAATCAGAGGTCAGGAGCTGGATGCAAGGCAGAATACTCTAGCACAGACTGAAGGCTGGGGTGGAGTTTTATAGCAGGAAGACACAGTGCACATGAGACCAAAGATGCCATCTTGGAAAAGGGCAGTAATGCACAAAAGGTAAACAATGTTCAGAGTCCTGACATTACTCCCTCCTTAGAAGCGGCCTCAGGACGATCCTGGACCTGGTTTCTCAGGGAATCTCTGATGAAAACGAGAAATCTTCTGTTGGGCATTGGTGTTTTCCACAGGTTCCCAAGAGTCTTCCTCAGGGGGATATCCCTGCCATCTTATCAGATATTGGAGCCGATTCCTGCGAATCCTGGAATCAATAATTTCCTCCACCACAAATTGTTCTTGCCCATCAATCACCACAGGCTGTGGAGGTGGCACAACACATCCCTGGAAGGTATTAGGAGATACAGGCTTTAGTAAAGATACATGAAAAACTGGGTGTACCTTCATAGTCCTAGGCAGCTTCAGCTGGCAGGCCACAGAGCTCACAATACCGTTGATCTTGAAAGGGCCAATGAATCTCTGTCCAAGTTTTTGTGAAGGAATGTTTAACTTCAGATTCTTAGTTGCTAACCGCACGGAATCTCCTACCTTGAACATGGGTGCAGGTTTACGGAATCTATCAGCCGATCTCTTATAACATTCTTGAACTGTGGTCAGGGATTCCTTCAGAACCTCCAGATTTTGTCTCATCGCAGTCACCCTTTCCTCCACTGCCAGAACCGGAGAATTAATTGGAGACCTAGGTAAAATACACGGATGATAACCCAGATTGGCAAAGAAAGGTGTAAATTTAGTGGAGGCGCTCTGAGAATTATTATATGAAAATTCGGCTAACGTCAGCAACTCCAACCAATCATCCTAGAGATGGCTGACATAGCATCTTAGATATTTTTCCAGCGTCTGGTTGGTACGCTCAGTCTGACCATTTGACTGGGGATGGTAAGTGGAAGAGAGACAGACATTAATATTGATTGCAGAGCAAAACCCCTTCCAGAATCTTGAAGTGAACTGTACTCCACGGTCAGAGATGATCTCATCCGGAACCCCATGCAACCGAAAGACATTCTGTATAACCAAGTTCACTGTATCTTTAGCTGAGGGGAGGCCGGTGCATGGAACAAAATGAGCAGCTTTAGTCAGGCGATCAACAACCACCATGATTGTGTTCATGCCCCCCGATGTAGGCAGCTCCACAATAAAGTCCATTGATATAGACCCCCAAGGGCGGGACGGAACAGGTAATGGTTGTAGAAGACCCGTAGGTGCCACATGAGGAGTCTTGTAATGGGCACATACCTCGCAAGAGAGAACATAGTCCTTGGTATCCTTCAGGCAAGTTGGCCACCAGAAGAATCGGCTCAGGAACTCTTGTGTCTTCTGTACCCTCCTGTGACCAGTAGTGTTGAGCATTCCGATACCGCAAGTATCGGGTATCGGCCGATACTTGCGGTATCGGAATTCCGATACCGAGATCCGATACTTGCCGCGTATCGGATACCGGAATCGGAAGTGCCTAGGATTCAAACTGCACGAATTCAGCCAATGAGGAATAATTCTGAGTGTGGGCACATCCTGTTCAGCATGGTGGGCATGAAACTACTGGCAAGGCTGTGATTGGCTGCTGAAATTATGTTATGCTGCAGTTTAAAAGTCGCTGGCGTCATTTTGCGCTCACTCTGCTGTGAATTCAGTTAGTGACAGGACGCTGTGTGCTGACTGAGGGCCAGTTGAGATAGCGATTTGCTTCATTGTTCTTTTCCAAGGCTAATTTAGCAACCGCTGTGTTCACCTACTAATCACATTGCTTTTGCCTTGCAGCGCTGTTTTCACAGCGATCTGCAAGGTCTGTGTGTGTGTGTGTGTGTGTGTGTGTGTGTGTGCAGCCCACTCTCTAGTCTGTGTGCAGCCATAGGCCATAGCTGGTTGTATTCAGTTCAGGGAGGGTGGTTCACTGCCTCATACTGTTCTATTTTTTTTTTTCTTTTTGAAGTAGTGCAGGCTGCTGCACATTTTTTCTAATAATTCCTATTAGTGTCTTTCCACCCGTATCCAGCTAAATTGTGGAAAAACACTGGATAGGATAACGTAGAGGAGTGTTTTGGGGCCTTGCAGCGCCGTTTACGGCTGTTTGCACGGTCTCCGTGTGACTGCAGCTTGCCCTGTAGTCTGTGTGCAGCCATAGCCGGTTGTATCCAGCTCAGGGTAAATCACTGCGTCATACCGTAAAATCCAATTTCCTTTTTTCTAAGTAGCGCAGGCTGCTGCACATTTTTTCAAAAAATTCCTATTAGTGTCTTTCCACCCGTATCCAGCTAAATTGTGGAAAAACACTAAATAGGATAACATAGAGGAGGTTTTTGGGGCCTTGCAGCGCCGTTTACGGCTGTCTGCACGGTCTCCGTGTGACTGCAGCTCACCCTGTAGTCTGTGTGCAGCCATAGCCGGTTGTTTCCAGCTCAGGGTAAATCTCTGCGTCATACCGTGAAATCCAATTTCCTTTTTTCTAAGTAGTGCAGGCTGCTGCACATTTTTTCAAAAAATTCCTATTAGTGTCTTTCCACCCGTATCCAGCTAAATTGTGGAAAAACACTACATAGGATAACGTAGAGGAGGTTTTTGGGGCCTTGCAGCGCCGTTTACGGCTGTCTGCACGGTCTCCGTGTGACTGCAGCTCGCCCTGTTGTCAGTTCAGCCCCCAAAAAATAAATAAATAATAAAGTTCACCAAACACACCACTTTACAGTTGTGTAGGCCACATTAGCTGATATTAAAGTCTAGTCCACACCTTAGAAAATTATTGTTTCTTATACCTGTTAGGAGCTGTTCAGGAATAAGCACACAAAGCCGTTAGTACTTTTCTGCTTATCTTTATCAGTCAACCAAGATGAAGAAGGCAGGGAGTAAGGCACGTGGGCGTGGGCGTGGAGCAGGGAGAGGACGTGGGGATTCTGTGCCTGCTGTGGGCACCGGTGACTCATCATCACCCAGTTTCAGCAGGGAACAGTCCTTCATGCGCAGCTTTGTCGGAGAGCGCCGTACACCGCTGCTGCATGAAGACCAAATTGAAGCCGTTGTCGGATGGATGGCAGCTAACGCATCGACTTCAATTAGTGCCACATCCTCTCAGACACAGAGCACTGGAGAGCACCCATCTGTCTCTTCGCCACCTGCCAAATTGCCCAGGCAGACAGAGAGCCCAGGACAGGAGCCGTCTCTACTTCTGTTCTCTGAATCTCTTGGCTTGGAAACAGGGGGCCAGCCAAGCAGCATTGGAGAAATGGAATAAGAGGCAGTGTGCAGTGATGCCCAACAGCTTTTTCTCTCTGAGTCTGAAGAGGCAGGTGGGCCAGTGCCTCCAGTCACCACACCGCAGAACGCATCCGCTGATGACACTCAGGTGCCACTTTCTGGTGCGTGCTCTGCTGCTGAGACTACCCAGGAGGAGCAGTTGGTGGCAGAGGGTAGTGTAGATGATGAGGTCCTTGACCCATCGTGGCGTGAGGGACAGGAAGGTGGTGGGAGCAGCTCTGAGGAAGAGATTCCCCGAATGAGCCAAAGAGGGAGAGGGAGGGGGAAGACTGCGGATCCTGTAGCCTCCACTTTGGCACCCGTTAGGAGCATGTCTCTTCCAACAGCCAAAAAGGGCGCTCCCAAGATTTGCAGTGCCTGGTCCTTTTTTGACACAGTTGCAGATGACATTTGCTATGTCAAATGCAAGGTGTGTCATCACAAAGTCAAAAGAGGGAGAAATGTCAGCAACCTCAATACCTCCAACATGTGGAAACATGTGCAGACCAGGCATGCGGCGGAGTTACAGAAACACACTGAAGAGCTAGGCCAACCAACAGCGGCAGCTACCACCTCTTCAGCTCATGTTGCCTCTTCCTCCAGCTCACACGCAGCTGGTTCGGCTTCCTCCCAGGATCGCCGTGGAAGAACCTCTGGCACTGTTGTCCAGAGACCCACTGTAATTCCACCCGCAGCACCACGTTCCCAGTTATCCTCACACTCCCAGGCCAGTCTACAGCCATCGGTAGTACAGGCGTGGGAGAAAAGGCGGCCTTTCTCGGCAAACCACCCACAAGCACAGGCTCTGACTGCAGGCATTGCCAAACTTCTGTCACTGGAAATGCTGTCATTCAGGCTGGTGGAGACTGACAGCTTCCGTGACTTGATGTCATTGGCAGTCCCACAGTACAATGTGCCCAGCCGCTTTTATTTCAGCAGGCAAGCCATCCCTGCCCTGCACAAGCATGTGGAGGGACAAATAAAACACGCGCTACTGAACGCCATCAGTAGCAAGGTCCACCTCACCACCGATGCGTGGACCAGTGAACATGGACAGGGGCGATACCTTTCCCTCTCTGCCCATTGGGTTAATGTTGTTGAGCTGGGTACAGATCGTGCGAGTGGCGCAGGACGTGTCCTGCCCACTCCAAGGATTGCAGGAATCCAGTCTGTACGCATTGACTCCTCCTCTTACACAAGTTCCTCAGAATCATCGCTGCAGGAGCCGTCACAGTCCACCTCCACATGGACCCGTGAACGTTTACCTGTTACGACCGACATGGCCAAACGTCAACAGGCCGTCTTGAAATTAATTTCTTTGGGGAATCGAAGCCACACAGCGCAGGAGCTCTGGAATGCCATCAAGCAGGAGAGCGATGTGTGGTTTGTGGCAGCGAATCTCCAGCCAGGCATGGTAGTGTGTGATAATGGCCGAAATCTGGTGGCAGCTCTGGGCCTCGGCAACCTCACTCACATCCCATGTCTGGCACATGTGCTTAATTTGGTCTTGCAGAGTTTTTTGAGGGACTATCCGGATCTTGATGCACTGCTGCACAAGGTCCGCCTAGAGTGTGCTCACTTGCGGTGTTCCAGCATGGCAAAATCGCGCATTGCGGCTCTGCAGCGCCGATTCCACCTTCCGGAACATCGCATCATATGTGACCTACCTACCAGGTGGAATTCCACGTTACATATGTTGGAGCGGTTGTGTGAGCAGCAGCAAACAGTAATGGAGTACCAGCTGCATCAGGCGCAAAGAAGTCACACTCCGCGCCGTTCAGACTTCACAACCACAGAGTGGGCCACTATGAAGGACGTCTGCCAGGTTTTGCGTTCCTTCGATTATTCCACGCGGATGGCGAGTGCAGATGATGCACTAGTCAGCATGACTGTCCCCCTTATCTGCCTGCTTGAAAAATCACTGCAAGCGCTAAGGGATGATGTTGTGGAAGAGGTGGAGGATGAGGATTCGCCATTTCCAACATCTTCTGGACAGTCAGCGCCACGTGGTTCCTCACAAACGCGTAGGCAGGGGACACTTTGTGAGGAGGATGAGGAGGAGTCAATGGAGGAGGAAGACATCCATCCAGAGGTGGGAGTTACACAATTGTCCAGTAGTCAGTGTGTACAGCGAGGGTGGGGTGATGACGAGCGGGCAGAGATCACGCCTCAAGCAGGGGAGAGCGTTTCTTGGCCAGTTGGCAGTCTGCAGCACTAGGTGGATTACATGCTGCAGTGCCTGAGAAACGACCGTCGCATCGCCCACATTCTTAACATGTCTGATTATTGGGTGTTCACCCTCCTCGATCCTCGACAACGTAGAAAGCCTCATCACACCGTTGAACCGGGAGCGAAAAATGCGGGAGTACCAAGACACACTGGTGAATTCCATCATCTTCTCCAGTCCAACTGAGAGAAGTGCTGCTAGTGCATTACAAAGCAGCTCAGTGCGTCCAGGCAGTGGAGGAGGCTCTGCACAAAGAGGGAGCAGAAGCAGTGCCTCTGCCCAAGGCAAGACCAGTATGGCCCAACTGTGGCACAGTTTTGTCTACACCATCACAGACGGCTCCAGTCAGCAGGAGGCAACGGTTCCGTCAGATGGTGACAGACTACATGTCTTGCCCTCTTGCTGTACTCCCAGACGGTTCTTCCCCTTTCACGTTTTGGGTCTCAAAGCTGGATACATGGCCAGAGCTAAGCCAGTATGCATTGGAGGTGCTGGCTTGCCCTGCGGCTAGTGTATTATCGGAACGCGTCTTTAGTGCTGCAGGTGGTGTACTAACTGACCGTCGCATGCGACTATCCTCCGATAACGTTGACCGGCTTACTTTCCTGAAAATGAACCAGGCCTGGATCTCGCAGGAATTTGCCACTCCTCTTCCTGATTAAATAATTAGGTGACTGTCTACAGTATCCAGATCTCCTGTTGTGTTCATCTTTCTACCACCTGAACTTTAATTCCTGGGCTCCAACACCGCCAGTTGAGGCTCAGAAGTGCCGTCTGCACAGTCAAAACATACGACCCAGTGTTATTGGGTGTCAGTAACGTTAGCTGATCCCCAGCTGTGTAGCCGGCAATGTGTCCTGCGACCGCCACGCTGACACAACAACTGAAATGTAAGGGAACCAGTCCCCCCCCAGGCGTTTGTTACTGAAAGAGCCACCTTGTGCAGCAGTAATGCTGCACAAGGAAAAGGTAGCTATTTTTGTTTAGCTCCTTGCACATGCAGAACTTAACACTTATAAAATGTGTCCACTGATACCGTAAAACCATCCCGTAGGTGGGACTTTCCTTCATAATGTGACGCAGCACAGCCGTCATTCCTACCCCCTTGGCGCCGTGCGCCGGCTCCTCAGCGTTGTTTGATTCTGTCCCGAAGCCTGCGCTGTTATGTTATCCCTTGGCCAGGCACACTTAGCGCTGCCCCTCTTCTGACATCATTTGGTGTCAACCTGACTGCGCTTGTGCGTCCGCGCTGGCCGAGATCCCGCCTCGCAGTGTCTTCTGATTTAATCACACTGCAGGCCTGGGATCCATGGGCATGCGCAGTGCATATCTTCACCTCCGCCTCTCACTCATCTCCCTTCGCCTTCTTCAGACTGTGCAACGTCAGCTGATCCCTAATAGCATGCCACGGCCGTGACACCGCACAGTCTTAAGAAGCCAGAGGGAGGGGAGTGAGAGGCGAGGATATGCACTGCGCATGGCCACGGATCCCAGGCCCGCGGTGGGATTACATTAGACGACACTGCGAGGCGGGATCTCGGCCAGCGCGGATGCACAGGCGCAGCCAGACTGACACCAAATGATGTCAGAAGATGGGCAGTGCTAAGTGTGCCTGGCCAAGGGATAACATAACAGCGCAGGCTCCGGGACGGAATTAAACAACGCTGAGGAGGTGGGGCAAGGCGCCAAGGGGGTAGGAATGACAACTGTGCTGCGTCATATTACGAAGGAAAGTCCCACCTCCGGGACGGTCTCACGGTATCAGGGGACACATTTTATAAGTGTTTAGTTCTGTGTTTGCAAGGAGCATAATGAAAAGAGCCACCTTTTCCTTTTGCATCCTTTGTGCTGCACAAGCTGGCTCTTTCAGCTACAAACGCCTTGGGGGGGTTAAAGGTTCCCTTTCGACTTTCTTCAATCAGGCTTCAGCCTACACTGTGTTCCTCTGCTCCTCCTGGACTCCAACACCGCTAGTTGGTGCCTGGAAGTGCTGTCTGCACAGTCAACACTTGCTGCCATGTTATTGGGGTTCAGTAACGTCAGCTGTTCCCCAGCTGTGTGTGTGGCAATCCCTCCTCTCTCCTCCACCTCCTCCTCCTTCTGTCCCTGGGCTCCAACACCGCTAGTTGTTGCCTGGAAGTGCTGTCTGCACAATCAACAGTCGCTCCTCTGTTATTGGGGTTCAGTATCGTCAGCTGTTCCCCAGCTGTGTGTGTGGCAATCCCTCCTCTCTCCTCCACCTCCTCCTCCTTCTGTCCCTGGGCTCCAACACCGCTAGTTGTTGCCTGGAAGTGCTGTCCGCACAGTCAACAGTCGCTCCTCTGTTATTGGGGTTCAGTAACGTCAGCTGTTCCCCAGCTGTGTGTGTGGCAATCCCTCCTCTCTCCTCCACCTCCTCCTCCTTCTGTCCCTGGGCTCCAACACCGCTAGTTGTTGCCTAGAAGTGCTGTCCGTACAGTCAACAGTCGCTCCTCTGTTATTGGGGTTCAGTAACGTCAGCTGTTCCCCAGCTGTGTGTGTGGCAATCCCTCCTCTCTCCTCCACCTCCTCCTCCTTCTGTCCCTGGGCTCCAACACCGCTAGTTGTTGCCTGGAAGTGCTGTCCGCACAGTCAACAGTTGCTCCTCTGTTATTGGGGTTCAGTAACATCAGCTGTTCCCCAGCTGTGTGTGTGGCAATCCCTCCTCTCTCCTCCACCTCCTCCTCCTTCTGTCCCTGGGCTCCAACACCGCTAGTTGTTGTCCGGAAGTGCTGTCCGCACAGTCAACAGTCGCTCCTCTGTTATTGGGGTTCAGTAACGTCAGCTGTTCCCCAGCTGTGTGTGTGGCAATCCCTCCTCCCTCCTCCACCTCCTCCTCCTTCTGTCCCTGGGCTCCAACACCGCTAGTTGTTGTCCGGAAGTGCTGTCCGCACAGAGCCAAACACCTCGCCAATGTGTTAGTGGGGTTCAGTAATTCCTGCTGCTCCCCTGCTGTGTATACGGCAACGTGTCATGCGACCGCCACGCAGGCACAACAACTTAAATTTAAGGGAACCTGTAACCCCCCCAGGCGTTTGTTCCTGAAAGAGCCACCTTGTGCAGCAGTAATGATGCAAAGGGAAAAAGTGCCTCTTTTCGTGGTGCTCCTTGCACATGCTGAACCTAACACTTATGAAATGTGTCCCCTCACACCGTTAAACCGTCCGGTAGGTGGAACTTTCATTTGTCATGTGACGCAGCACAGCCGTCATTCTTACCCCCTTGGCGCCGTGCGCCGCCTCCTCAGCGTTGTTTGAATCTGTCCCGGAGCCTGCGCTGTTATGTTAGCCCTTGGCCATGCACACTTAGCGCTGCCCGTCTTCTGACATTATTTGGTGTCAGGCTGGCTGCGCCTGTACGGCCGCGCTGGACGAGATCCCGCCTCGTAGTGTCTTCTGATTTAATCCCACTGCGGGCCTGTGATCCATGGACATGCGCAGTGCATATCTTAACCTCCACCTCTCACTCATCTCCCTACGCCTTCTTCAGACTGTGCAACATCAGCTGATCCCTAATAGCATGCCACGGCCGTGACGCCGCACAGTCTGAAGAAGCCGAAGGGAGGGGAGTGAGATGCGAGGATATGCACTGCTCATGCCCATGGATCACAGGTCCGCAGAGTGATTACATTGGATGACACAGCGAGGCGGGATCTTGGCCAGTGCGGCCGCACAGGCGCAGCCAGCCTGACACCAAATGATGTCAGAAAACGGGCAGCGCAAAATGTGTGCATGGCCAAGGGCTAACATAACAGCGCAGGCTCCGGGACAGATTCAAACAACGCTGAGGAGGCGGCGCACGGCACCAAGGGGGTAAGAATGACGGCTGTGCTGCGTCACATGACAAATGAAAGTTCCACCTATCGGACGGTTTAACGGTGTGAGGGGACACATTTCATAAGTGTCAAGTTCAGCGTTTGCAAGGACCATAATTAAAAGAGCTAAGTTTACCTTTTTCAGCATTAGTGCTGTACAAGATGGCTCCTTCAGCTACAAACGCCTTGGGGGGGGTTAAAGGTTCCCTTTCAACTTGCTCCAGTGCAGGCTTCGGCCTACACTCTGCTCTTCCTGCTGACCCTGGGCTCTAACACCGCCAGTTGGCGCCCGGAAGTGCTAGCTGCACAGAGCAAAACACCAGCCAATGTGTCAGTGGGGTTCAGCACCGCCAGCTGTTCCCCTGCTGTGTAGCCGGCAACGTGTCCTTCAAAAGCCACGCAGACACAAAGCTGCCTCCCGTGCAGGCTTCGGCCTACACTCTGCTCCCTCTACTCCTCCTGCTGACCCTGGGCTCTAACACCGCCAGATGGGGCCCAGAAGTGCTGGCTGCACAGAGCCAAACACCTCGCCAATGTGTCAGTGGGGTTCAGCAACGCCAGCTGTTCCCCTGCTGTGTAGCCGGCATCGTGTCCTGCAAAAGCCACGCAGACACAAGAACTGAAATTGAAGGGAACCTGTCCCCCCCCAGGCGTTTGTATGTATAACAGCCACCTTGTACAGCAGTATTGCTGCATTTGTACAAGGTAGCTCATTAAGTTATTCTCCTTGCACACGCCGAACGTAACACGTCTAAAATGTGTCCCCTGAGACCATTAAACCGTCCCTGAGGTGTGACTTTCCTTTGTAATGACACGCTGCAACCCCCTTGGTAGCGCTGCCCGTCTTCTGACATCATTGTTTGGCTGGCTGTGCCTCTGCGGCCGCCCTGCCCGACACAACGCCCCTCACTGTCTTATTTATTTTGACTGCGAGGGTGTGATTGACGGGCATGAGCAGTGCATATCTTCACCTGTTGTCACTCATCTCCTTCCGCCTTCTTCAGACTGTACGGCTTCATGGCCGTGGCATGCGATAAGGGATCAGCTGACGCCGCACAGTCTGTAGCAGGTGTAAGGACACGAGCGAGAGGCGAACATATGTACTGCGCAAGGCCATGAATCCCAGCCCCGCAGTGTGAAACACTGTAAAGTCACTGCTGGGCTGGGATTCATGGGCATCGCGAACCGCACCAGCCGACATGAAATGATGTCAGAAGACGGGCAGCACATGGCCAAGGGATAACGCAACAGCGCAGACTCCTGTACAGCAAAATGCGATGCTCAGGAGGCCGCGCAAAGCACCAAGGTGGTATTTTTGCCAACTGTGCTGCGTCTCATTAAGAAGGGAACTCCCTCCTCCAAGACAGTTTTGACTGTATAAGAGCCTAAATGTGGTACGTGTTTCACTCAGCGTGTGCAAGGAACAAAATTAAAACAGCAACCTTTGACTTGGGCAGCATTACTGCTGCCCAAGGTGTGGCTCTTCTAGTTTGTAACACCTGAGGGGGGGTTAAAGGTTACCTTTAAAATTGGTTCAATTAGGCTTCGGCCTACACTCTGCTCCTCCCGCAGAGCCTGGGCGCTAACACCGCCAGTTGGTGCCCGGAAGTGCTGGCTGCACAGAGCAAAACACCCGTCACTCTGTCAGTGGGGTTCAGCACCGCCAGCTGTTCCCCTGCTGTGTAGCCTGCAACGTGTCCTGCAACAGCCACGCAGACACAAAGCTGCCTCCAGTGCAGGCTTCGGCCTACACTCTGCTCCCTCTGCTCCTCCTGCTGACCCCGGGCTCTAACACTGCCAGTTGGTGCCCCGAAGTGCTGGCTGCACAGAGAAAAACACCCGCCAATGTGTCAGTGGGGTTCAGCACCGCCAGCTGTTCCCCTGCTGTGTAGCCGGCAACGTGTCCTGCAAAAGCCACGCAGACACAAAGCTGCCACCAGTGCAGGCTTCGGCCTACACTCTGCTCCCTCTCCTCCTGCTGACCCTGGGCTCTAACACCGCCAGTTGGTGCACGGTAGTGCTAGCTGCACAGAGAAAAACACCAGCCAATGTGTCAGTGGGGTTCAGCAACGCCAGCTGTTCCCCTGCTGTGTAGCCGGCATCGTGTCCTGCAAAAGCCACACAGACACAAGAACTGAAATTGAAGGGAACCTGTCCCCCCCCAGGCGTTTGTATGTATAACAGCCACCTTGTACAGCAGTAATGCTGCATTTGTACAAGGTAGCTCACTAAGTTATTCTCCTTGCACACGCCGAACATAACACGTCTAAAATGTGTCCCCTGAGACCATTAAACCGTCCCTGAGGTGTGACTTTCCTTTGTAATGACACGCTGCAACCCCCTTGGTAGCGCTGCCCGTCTTCTGACATCATTGTTTGGCTGGCTGCGCCTCTGCGGCCGCCCTGCCCGACACAACGCCCCTCGGGGTCTTATTTATTTTGACTGCGAGGGTGTGATTGACGGGCATGAGCAGTGCATATCTTCGCCTGTTGTCACTCATCTCCTTCCGCCTTCTTCAGACTGTACAGCTTCATGGCCATGGCATGCGATAAGGGATCAGCTGACGCCGCACAGTCTGTAGCAGGTGTAAGGACACGAGCGAGAGGCGAACATATGTACTGCGCAAGGCCATGAATCCCAGCCCCGCAGTGTGAAACACTGTAAAGGCACTGCGGGGCTGGGATTCATGGTCATCGCGAACCGCACCGGCCGACATTAAATGATGTCAGAAGACGGGCAGCGCTAACAGCGCAAGGCCAAGGGATAACGCGACAGCGCAGACTCCTGTACAGCAAATAACGACGCTCAGGAGGCCGCGCCCAGCACCAAGGTGGGATTCTTGACATCTGTGCTGCGTCTCATTAAGAAGGAAACTCCCGCCTCCAAAACAGTTTTGATTGTTTAAGGGGCTAAATGTCATACGTGTTTCATTCAGCGTGTGCAAGGAACAGAATTTAAAAGAGCAACCTTTGACTTGTGCAGCATTACTGCTGAACAAGGTGTGGCTCTTCTAGCTTGTAACCCCTGAGGGGGGGTTAAAGGTTACCTTTAAAATTGGTTCAATTAGGCTTCGGCCTACACTCTGCTCCTCCCGCAGAGCCTGGGCTCTAACACCGCCAGTTGGTGCCCGGAAGTGCTGGCTGCACAGAGCAAAACACCCGCCACTCTGTCAGTGGGGTTCAGCACCGCCAGCTGTTCCCCTGCTGTGTAGAAGGCAACGTGTCCTGCAAACGCCACGCAGACACAACAGACCTACAAATGCCTCCAGTGCAGGCTTCGGCCTACACTCTGCTCCCCCTGCTGACCATTTGCTCCAACACTGCTAGTTGGGGCTCTAGGAAGACAAGCTTGAATAGGTCCCCATCCTGGTTCCAGCACCGTCAGCTGGTTCCGGGCAGAGCCTTTGGTTTAGGTGCCTCCTTCTTGGTATCCGAGTTCCACCAACGTCAGGTGGTCCTTGGTAGTGCTTTCAGGCACGGGTACCTCCTGCTTAGTAACCGGGTTCCAGTAACGTCAACTGGTCCTCGGTAGTTCCATTGGCTTTTGGACCTTCGGCTACCCATCCGGGTTCCAGTACCGTCAGCTGGTTCTTGGCAGTGTCTTTTGCTCTTGTACCTTCTGCTCCCCATCCTGGTTCCAGTACCGTCAGCTGGTTCCGGGCAGAGCCTTTGGCTTAGGTGCCTCCCTCTGGGTATCCGAGTTCCACCAACGTCAGGTGGTCCTTGGTAGTGCTTTCAGGCACGGGTACCTCCTGCTTAGTAACCGGGTTCCAGTAACGTCAGCTGGTCCTCGGTAGTTCCATTGGCTCTTGGACCTTCGGCTACCCATCCGGGTTCCAGTACCGTCAGCTGGTTCTCGGCAGTGTCTTTTGCTCTTGTACCTTCTGCTCCCCATCCTGGTTCCAGTACTGTCAGCTGGTTCCGGGCAGAGCCTTTGGCTTAGGTGCCTCCCTCTGGGTATCCAAGTTCCACCAACGTCAGGTGGTCCTTGGTAGTGCTTTCAGGCACGGGTACCTCCTGCTTAGTAACCAGGTTCTAGTAACGTCAGCTGGTCCTCGGTAGTTCCATTGGCTCTTGGACCTTCGGGTAGCCATCCGAGTTCCAGTTCCATCAGCTGTTTCTCGGCATTTTCTCAGCCTTCTTGTACCTTCTGCTACATTTCCAAGTTCAAGACCCTAAAGACGATGACCCGGAAGACCACCGCTAAGATGACGACTACACCAGAGACGACAACCACTGAGATGACGACGACCCTGGAGACGATGACCCTGAAGACCACCCCGATGATGACGACCCCGGAGACGACGACCCTGGAGACGACAACGACCTGGGAGACCGAGAAGCAGAAGAACAAGAGGCTGCAGAACAAAGAGCAGAAGAACATAAAGCATAACACTAAATATCAGAGCAAAAGATATAATCTAAATTATAAGCAGAAGAAGACTAAGCAGTGTATGGGGGTGAGTCCGTTCCTCCTCGTGGTGCCCCTGGATAAAGCCTGATGCTGCAGGCCAAACTGAACGCGGACAAATGTAACTCTTTTGTGACAGGCAGAACGGAAGGTGTAATCTTCAAACTTTAATAGATAACAACTACGGGAATGCCTGTCACAAATAAGAATATGATGAAGAAGTTGAATATGAAGAAGAATAATAGTTAAATAAAAAGAATATGAACAATGTAAAAAAAAAAAAATTATAGGTAGAAGATGAAGAAGATGAATAAGGTGAAGAAGAAGTTGATGTCAAAGATGCTGATGATGATGAAGAAGAAAGTGTGGGAGAAGTAAAAAAGAGGGTGAAGGGCGTGGAAGAAGTGAAACATCAATATCTGACAAAATAAAAAAAATCTTAACATAGTCAATATCTTTGTAACTCCGAACGTCTTAAAAAAAAATTAAAATTCCTGCTATTCTATTTGATTGGGCTAAACCTCTATGCCTTTAATGTCTCCGCCACCTCCCCCAATACATCCTACATTATTCTTATTTGTTTTCCTTCATATAGAATGAACCTACAAGGAAAGAAAGGGTTTATTTTAATTCCGATATTTTCGTCCCATTGACTTGCATTGGGATCGGGTATCGGAATCGGCAAGATCCGATACTTTGCCGGTATCGGCCGATACTTTCCGATACCGATACTTTCTGATATCGGAAGGTATCGCTCAACACTAGTGACCAGCCAACTTGGAGTCATGTACCAACTTGAGGATCTGCAGACGGATGACCTCAGGGACGTAGAAACGTCGATCTCTGAACCACATGCCACCCTTAAAGACAAGATTAAAGGGCCACTGTCATAAACTAAAAGAGCCACCTTGTGCAGCAGTAATGCTGCAGTCTAACAAGGTGGCTCTTTTAGTTTTTGATTCATTTATTACCTCAAAAAATCGTTTTAAAAATTGGCCACACATACCAGATATTATAGCGGGAGGCGGTCCGAAGCGTCCTGTATGAATCCCCCAACTGCTGTCACTCATCTCTTCAGGGCCGATGGTCCCTGCCCCCTGAGCGCTGTTATCGTCTGAAATCCGGCGCCTGCGCTGTTCTTTCCTGCCTGGGGCCTGCGCAGTGTTTATTGTGAGTCACAGCACAGACGCAGGGTGCCTGACTGCGCCTGTGCAGGCAGTGCGGCCGCCCTGTTACTGAATCCCCGCCCCGCACTGTGTTATTCATTATGCACAGTGCGGGGCTGGCATTCCTGGGCATGCGCACTGCACTGCGCTGTTCAGGCCCTCCCCCATCTCGGACGTTCTCCCTTGTCTGACATTCCCCCTGCTCCCCTGCCTTCCGGCATTGTTATTTTCGGCTGCCAGATTCCAAAAGCTGGTGAGGATTTGTGTATATTGCGGCAAGCTGCTGTGTGATTTGTCTCTCTCTATGTGTTTGTATGTTTTAATGCAAATGCATATTTACACCAGCAGCAATGAAAATTTGGTACTTGTGTGGGTGGCCCTAAATTACAAAGCACTCATGATCAATACTGTTTTTTGGGTGAGCATTATAGGTTCACATTGCGTTTTGCGAATATAGCTAGCGTATTACACCAGCGCAATGTCTTTAGCGGGATTGCTTTTGCCGATCACGCTATCGCAGATCCACGATCTGCGCTAGCGAGGAACGGAGCTGGGACGCTGAAAGCAGCATCTGAGGTCCGACTGAAAATAACGGCACATCGCAAGGGCGTGCCTAAAAAATGGCATGCGCTAGCGATGCGATCCAGATCCTAAACACATTGCCGTCAATGGGTGCGCTAACGGACCCGTTGCATGGCGTAACTTGCGACAATCACGCCATGCAGCGTACTCCTTTAGCGTTAACCCATTAACGCTTAGTGAACCTATTCGTAACGCACTGAACATCACTAAAGGAGGAGGGGTCTGCATTATACCGCATCAAAGAACAATAAACTTTGAGGGGTGACCATTATTATACCGTACTGCATATCAATGCACGGTGAGGGGTCTGCATTATTATACCGCACTGCTCATCAATAAACGGTGAGGGGGGATCATTATTATTCCGCACTATAGATCTATAAACGGTCATGGTGGAGCATTAAGTGGAGCACTTAAATACGTGGCACTGAAATACGTGGCACTGAAATACGTGGCACGTGGCACTGAAATACGTGGCACTGAAATACGTGGCACTGAAATACGTGGCATGTGTCACTGAAATACGTGGTACGTGGCACTGAAATACGTGGCACTGAAATACGTGGCACGTGGCACTGAAATACGTGGCACTGAAATGCATGGCATGTGGCACTGAAATACGTGGTACGTGGCACTGAAATACGTGGCACGTGGCACTGAAATACGTGGCACTGAAATACGTGGTACGTGGCACTTACATCAATAAACTGTAATGGTGGAGCATTATTAGAGCGTACTGCATAACATTACACGGTGAGGGGTCAGCATTATTACAACCCGCTGTGGCCACGCTGCGGATTTCCGCGGAAAAGGCCGCGCGGCTTTTCTGCGGAAAAAAAGAAGGAGCATGTCACTTCTTGGTGCAGAATCACAGCGATTCTGCACCCATAGAAATGCATTGATCCACTCACTTTCCGCATGGGGCTGTGCCCACGTTGCGGGAAGTTAAGCGGATTATGTGCAGATGGTACCCGGGGTGGAGGAGAGGAGACTGTCATCCAGGCCCTGGGGACCATATTTTGGTGTAAAAAAAAAAAAATTAAAATAAAAAATGATGCTATACTCACCTCTCAGCGCTGCCCGCGGCATCCGGTCTCAGTTGCTGTGCCGAGAAGGACCTGTGGTGACGTCGCGGTCACATGACCGTGATGACGCCGCGGTCACATGACCATGACGTCACGAAGGTTCTTGTCGGCACAGCCGCCTGCAGCAGAGAGGAGATCCGGACATCGGAGGGTGAGTATAACCAATTTTATTTATTTTTTACATTACTATTGATGCTGCATATTGCTGCATATGCAGCATCAATAGTACAGGAGTAATCCCGCAGCGGAAACCGCGGAACAAACCGCAATAAATCTGCAGGGATAACCACTGCGGTTTTGCCCTGCAGATTTATCAATTCCACTGCGGGATTAACCTGCAGAGCAGGCCGCAAAGTGTGAACGTGGCCTATCACTTCTTTGTGCGGAACTGCAGCGGTTCTTCACACATAGACCTCCGTTGTGAGGGTCAAACCCGCTGTGAAAACCGCAGATCAAAAAATATCTGCGGGTTTGATTGCAGTTATGGGTGGAGAAACCGCTGCAGCAGGAAGTGCGGGTAAGCGGGAGGAAGTCCGTGGGCGGAATTGCATGGGCGGAGTGTTGTGGCTGTCATCATGGAGGCATAGCGTTGCATGGGGATCGATGTCGGGCGCTTGATCGATCTGGTATGTATGTGTCTGTGTCTGTCTATGTGTCTGTGTACATGTGTGTGTGTGTGTCCCCATGCGACGATAGTGCCGCCAAATTGTGCTAAGTCGCCGTATGGGACTACTACTCCCATCCGGTATTAGGATGGGAGAGTTGTGCCTGTGTCCGGCGACTTAGCACAATTGTAAGTAACACAAAACACAAACACACACAATCCACATACAAGAAACGTAACATACATGACACACAGTACATATAACAGAGTATATACTCACCATACAGCACATACAGGTACGCGAAGCCCTCAACCTAGGGGAAAAGTCCAAAAAAAAAAAAAAAATCAGTGTATCGTGCACTGTTCCGGAGTTCAACGGCGCCGGCGGCTCTATTTACGGCACTACAGGTGCGGGTGAACTTTCCCACGCTGTAGTGCCGTAAAGCGAGAGTCAATGACCGCCGGTAAACTCTCGCGCATGTACAGCAAGACACCGACAGGTGCCGGAGCACCTGTCAGTGTGTTGCTGCAGCCATGGAGAGCAGACACATCTCCGGATGTGTCTGTTCTCCATGGCAGATCGACGTGGGCCCCTAGTTTGATTTCTGCGGACAGGGCCAGGGAGTATTAATTTGTTTTTTTTTAAATTTCTGTTGCAGGTCGAGGGTCTTCAAATGGATTAAGCGTAAAATAAAGTACTTGTCAAAAACTGTGTTTTTATTTCATTAAAATATTTTTTCCAGTATTTCAGTGCCACGTATTTCAGTGCAACGTATTTCAGTGCCATGTATTTCAGTGCCACGTTTTTCAGTGCCACGTACCACGTATTTCAGTGCCACATGCCACGTATTTCAGTGCCACGTATTTCAGTGCCATGTATTTCAGTGCCACGTATTTCGGTGCCACGTATTTCAGTGCCACGTACCACGTATTTCAGTGCCACATGCCACGTATTTCAGTGCCACGTATTTCAGTGCCACGTATTTCAGTGCCACGTGCCACGTATTTCAGTGCCACGTATTTAAGTGCTCCACTCAATGCTCCACCATGACCGTTTATAGATCTATAGTGCGGAATAATAATGATCCCCCCTCACCGTTTATTGATGAGCAGTGCGGTATAATAATGCAGACCCCTCACTGTGCATTGATATGCAGTACGGTATAATAATGGTCACCCCTCAACGTTTATTGTTCTTTGATGCGGTATAATGCAGACCCCTCCTCCTTTAGTGATGTTCAGTGCATTACGAATAGGTTCACTAAGCGTTAATGGGTTAACACTAAAGGAGTACGCTGCATGGCGTGATTGTCGCAAGTTACGCCATGCAACGGGTCCGTTAGCGCACCCATTGACGGCAATGTGTTTAGGATCTGGATCGCATCGCTAGCGCATGCCATTTTTTAGACACGCCCTTGCGATGTGCCGTTATTTTCAGTCGGACCTCAGATGCTGCTTTCAGCGTCCCAGCTCCGTTCCTCGCTAGCGCAGATCTTGGATCTGCGATAGCGTGATCGGCAAAAGCAATCCCGCTAAAGACATTGCGCTGGTGCAATACGCTAGCTATATTCACAAAACATATTGCCCGAACGCAATGTGAACCTATAATGCTCACCCAAAAAACAGTATTGATCATGAGTGCTTTGTAATTTAGGGCCACCCACACAAGTACCAAATTTTCATTGCTGCTGGTGTAAATATGCATTTGCATTAAAACATACAAACACATAGAGAGAGACAAATCACACAGCAGCTTGCCGCAATATACACTAATCCTCACCAGCTTTTGGAATCTGGCAGCCGAAAATAACAATGCCGGAAGGCGGGGGAGCAGGGGGAACGTCAGTGGCCCTTTAATATCCACAGGTGGGATGGCCAGAAATACATCACCGTCATAGGCCTCCCTGCACTCCTTCCACAAGTCCTGATCGTGGATAACTCTGATGAAATTGGCATCAGATAGAATGGTCTTGGACGGGGCTCCAGGTACGGAATCCGCAGCATGGATTTGGGATAAAGCATCAGCCTTCCCATTACGAGAACCTGAACGGTACGAGATAACAAAGTTAAATTGATTTAAAAATAAGTTCCAACGAGCCTGATGAGGAGAAAGACATCTAGCGGATCTAAGGAATTCTAAATTGCAATGGTCAGTTAGCACTTTGATCTGTTGTGCAGCTCCTTGCAGATGATGCCTCCATTCTTTGAAAGCCGCAATAATAGCCAGCAATTCCTTGTCTCCCACATCATAATTCTTCTCTGCTGAGGTTAGTCTATGGGAAAAGAAAGCACAAGGATGTAGCAGACCCTTCTCTCCAGTTCTTTGGGAGAGAATAGCCCCCAAAGCATTATCAGAAGCATCCACCTCCACAATGAATGAAAGTGTTGGATCTGGGTGTATCAACAGCGGTGCTGATATGAAACAGATCTTAAGCTGATCAAAAGCTTCTTGAGCCTGTGATGACCATTTAAAGGGCTTTTCCTTCTTTGTCAAGGAAGTAATGGGACGGACAATATCATAAAAATTTTGAATGAAGCGTCTGTAGAAATTTGCAAAACCAATAAAACGTTGGACCTCCTTAACGTTCTTGGGTACCGGCCAGTCAAGGATAGCCTGAATCTTACCAAATTCCATGTTCAGCCCCTGGGGAGAGATGATATAACCTAAGAACTGTATCTCAGAATGATGGAACTCGCATTTCTCCGGCTTAATATACAGATGGTTCTCTTTTAGACGTCTTAAAACAGTTTTGTCATGTTCTTCATGTTCCTGTAGAGAGTCAGAAAAGATTAGTATATCATCCAAATAAATAACTACAAACTGGTCCAACAAATCTCTGAAAATGTCATTAGCAAGATGTTGAAACGTTGCAGGGGCGTTACAAAGCCCGAAGGGCATCACAAGAGATTCAAAGTGTCCATACCGGCATCTGAATGCTGTCTTCCACTCATCCCCTGCCGAATACGCACCAAATTATAAGCCCCACGAAGATCCAGTTTAGAGAACACCTTAGCATGGCAGACTCTTTCCAGTAATTCGAGAATCAGAGGCAAAGGGTATTGGTTTCGTATGGTTACCTTATTGAGTTCCCGATAGTCAACACAGGGTCTCAGGGTCCCATCCTTCTTCTTTACAAAAAAGATAGGTGCCCCTGCTGGTGAGGAAGAAGGACGTATGAAGCCTTTGGCCAGATTTTCATTAATATACTCCTTTAAGGCTTGAAGCTCAGGTGCCACCAAAGGGTATACGTTACCAAAAGGAATAGCTGCCCCAGGAAGCAGCTCAATGGGACAGTCATAATGCCTGTGTGGAGGAAGCTGATCTGCATTCTTCTTGTCACAGATGTCAGAGAAATCTTTATATGCTGGAGGTAAAGAAAATATACCTGTACATGTGGTTCCGTAGCCGTGGACTCAGGGTCAACTTCTGTTAATGCTGAGTTGCTCCTTGTTGGAAAGATAATCTCCTTGGTCTCCCAGTTGATAATTGGGTTCTGAGAATGCAACCAAGGAATGCCTAAAATCACAGGGAAATGAGGAGAAGAAATTAGCAAGAAAGAAAGTTGCTCCTGATGATTAGGGTCCAACAAAATTTCAAGTGGTACGGTCTCCTGATCCACAGGCCCAGAGATTAATGGTGACCCATCCACTGTTTCCATGGTAATTGGAGATGCTCTTTGCTGAATTTCAATACCATGTTCCTTGGCAAATGCGATATCCATGAAATTGCCACCTGCACCAGAGTCAATCATAGCTGCACTGGAAATCCACTGTCCTGAACACAGGATCTTAATAGGGAGAGAACAGTGAGAGTTCTTTTCCTTCAGCTCCTTGGGGGGTGAAGTCATAGAAAGTGAATGGAATACAGCGTTTAAAGGCAGGCTACATTCAGAGATGTCAGATTCATCATCACAGTCGTCATACTCCCCTACTGCTGCTAGCACCTTGTTAGGCCGTCTAGGACACTTAGGACAATTGATCAAGAAGTGGTCAGACTGGCCGCAGTAGAAAAATAGACTTTCACGAAGGCGATGCTCCTGGCGCTCATTGATCTCTCACCTCTGAACGGAATCAATTTGCATGGGCACCTCCTCCACCTCCCGAGAGGTTTTACCTGCAGGTTCTTTGGAAGGAAGGGAAAAGTTAGAAATACAGTTATATGCAGCAAATTTCTCCTGCCTACACTCAGTAAGGCGAATGTCTATGTGCACACAATGCTGTATAAATGTCTCTAGCTCTTGTGGTGACTCAGAGCGAGCTAGTTCATCTTTTATAATACTAGACAGACCCCTTTTAAAAATTGGCAATTGTGCATAACTGTCCCAATTGGTATCTACCGCTAATCTCCTGAATTCAGTGGCATACTCAATAACAGAATGTTTAGCCTGGCGTAAAGACAACAAAGCAGATTCAGCGGTTGCACGGCATTTAGGGTCATCAAACATTAATGCCATAGTGGCCAAGAAATCATCCAAGTTATTTAACCGTGGGTCACGAGACTCAATCATCGGATTCGCCTTGGCGAGCGCTCGTGCGGTCAGCAGCATTATTACACACAATACTTTGGATCTATCAGTAGGAAAATGGTCAGCATGCACATCAAAATATAGCATACATTGATTCACAAAGCCATGAAATTTGTCGCGATCACCATTAAATCTGAATGGGGGGCAACTTAGGTGGGCTAGCTGGTGGCGGTTGCCCAGAGGGTAAAGTCACTTGTGCAGCTATTTGCATGCTTATGTCCTAAAAAGCCCGTCCATACTGGGGCTCTATGCCAGCAAGTTTGTTTTCCTGGGCTGCCATGCGGTTGCTTAAGTCCTGCAGAGTTTGTCCAAACACTTGTTGATTGTGTTCACAGCTTCCAAACTTCTTTTGCAGACCTTCCACATCTTTCTGCAGTGATCTAATTATGGAAAACACCTGCTCTAATCTGCTTTCTGCAGTCATTGTTCCAGCAGTCTCCTTTTTTTTCGGCTAGAGTATCCTGTAATAATTATAGGGGATAACTCAGGAGACACTTTGCGTTGAACAAGACAACTACAGGACACAGTTTTATAAGTGGTAAAGTCTGTATTATAACATGGTGATTCAAACAGGTGCAGAGAGAAACTAAAGTCCACAACACTTGGTGTAAATATTAAATGCAGCTTAGAAGTCTTTAGGAAACTTCAGAGGAAAATGCAATCAAGCAGAAAGTCTATGAAGCACAGTTATTCTTGAGGATACTTGACATGAATAAATCCTTGTCTTAGTCCAAACGCAGATAGATATGTTTATAAGGCAGTTCAAATCATATCTTAGCTCAACCAGGGAGGCCTGGGTAATAGTCTCAGGTTTTTGCAGAGCAGAAACAGCTTACATGTCCAGCAAATGCAGATGGAAGTAAACACGAGCAGCAGATGAAGGTGGATTACTGGAATTGGTGTATGCAGCAGGAACTCAGAGCAGAGTAGCAGGATCACCACACAGGTTCACAGGAGCAGGTATATAGCCAGGGAGTAATCAGAGGTCAGGAGCTGTATGCAAGGCAGAATACTCTGGCACAGACTGAAGGCTGGGGTGGAGTTTTATAGCAGGAAGACACAGTGCACATGAGACCAAAGACGCCATCTTGGAAAAGGGCAGTAATGCACAAAAGGTAAAAAATGTTCAGAGTCCTGACAGACAGTATATCAGGTAGGGGCCCAAGATGGAGGACATTATAACAGAAAAGGGAGACCTTATACCAGGAATGTGTCCAGGATGTAGAACAATATAGCAGGAAGGGGCTCAGGTTAAAGCCAGAATACTAGGATAGGGGACATTATTACACTATTACTGCAAAGGGCCAGGATGGAGGACATTATTACTGGATGGGGCCAGGATGGGGGACATTGCTACAAGAAGGGACCAAGATGGGAATCATTTTTATGAGACATTGTTACATGAGAGGGAGAACATGTACTGTATGTCTTCAAATGATCTAGAATTCAACATCTGCTGAACATGTAGTTGAAGGCCCAGGTCCAAGTTTTGCAGCGAGCCAATCAGACTCTATTTACTCCACTGCCCAGGAACTTCCAATTTAATTCTGGGAGCACTACTTTCCCCTAAAAATCAATTTACTATTCATTTAACTTACAGTAGACCCTCTCAGTTTTTTATAACATCACAGAAGACTCCTTAGTAGTGTTGAGCGATACCATCCCATACTTGAAAGTATCGGTATCGGAAAGTATTGGCCGATACCGGCAAAGTATCGGATCTAATCTGATACCGATACCCGTTACCAATACAAGTCAATGGGACACCAAGTAGCGGACGGTATCCTGTATGGTTCCCAGGGTCTGAAGGAAAGGAAACTCTCCTTCAGGCCATGGGATCCATATCAATGTGTAAAAGAAAGAATTAAAATAAAAAATAGGTATATACTCACCCTCTGACGCGCCCTGGACTTTACCGCCGTAACTGGGAGCCGTTGTACCTAAGAATGCGTGCTTGAAGGCGCCTTAGATGACGTCACGGCGCTCTGATTGGTCCGTAGCGGTCGCGTGACCGCTACGCGACCAATCACAAAGCCGTGATGTCACCTAAGGTCTTTCAAGCGCGCATTCTTAGGTACAACGGCTCCCAGTTACGGCGGTAAAGTCCAGGGGCCGCCGGAGAGGTGAGTATATTCCTATTTTTTATTTTAATTCTTTCTTTTACACATTGATATTAATCCCGATACCGATACCACAAAAGTATCGGATCTCGGTATCAGAATTCCGATACCGCAAGTATCGGCCGATACCCGATACCTGCGGTATCGGAATGCTCAACACTACTCCTTAGATGGCCATATCTTTTAAATGCAAGGAAAGAAGAGGGTACAAGAAAGAATGGCTCCACATAACCTTAGTACTTCATTTTAAGCAAACAAACTTGACAGACTATGTCTGCAGTACTCACCTTAATAGATAGTGCTTACATAGTAACAATACTATCAAACTGCATGTACTGGACTGTTAGACAACACTGCCGATATAGTGTTTCTGCTACTTTATGTCTCCAGTCTTCCTAGAAGATGATGCATGAAAACACGGAAAACGAAAAGAAGCTCCAGCTTCATAAAATTGCCAATTTTATTCAAAAATGTTGATGAAAATGTTTTCTCAATCCCTGATGTTAAGGAGGCAGCAACGCATTTCGAACACACACTATGTTCTGTGTCAGGGCTACACATAAAATTACTGCAAGACATTTATATAGCCCTATGTCACCACACAGTGTTCCCCTCTACAAAAAGCTTGTCAGAAGAGGGAAGCATGAAGTTCTCTAAAATTTCCTGGTAGGCGGTTGATCTGACTTTGGTCTTGATGAAACACAGTGGACCTAGACCAGCAGATGACATGGCTCCCGAAACCATCATTGATTGTGGATACTTTGCACCAGACCTTGGACATCAAGGTCCCAGAGTCTGGAGTAAGAATGGAGAGGCCACAATCCAAGCTGCTGGAGGTCTAGTGTGAAGTTTCCACAATCAGTGATGGTTTGGGGAGCCATGTCATCTGCTGGTGTAGGTCCACTGTGTTTTATCAAGACCAAAGTCGGCACAGCCGTCTACCAGGAAATGTTAGAGCACTTCATGTTTCCTTCTGCCGACAAGCTTTTTGGAGATGGAAATTTCATTCTCCAGCAGGACTTGGCACCTGTCCATACTGCCAATATCAATATATGGTTTACAAACAACAGTATTGTTGTGCTTGATTGGCTAGCAAGTTCATCTGACATTAACTCCATAGAGAATCTATGGGGTATTGTCAAGAGGAAGATGAGACACCAGACCCAACAATGCAGATGAGCTGAATACTGCTATCAAAGCAACCTGAGCTTCCATAACACCTCGGCAGTGCCACAGGCTGATTGCCTCCATGCCATGCCACATTGATGCAGTAATTGATACCAAAGGAGCCCCGACCAAGTATTGAGTGCATTTACTGAATATGCATTTCAGTAGGCCAACATTTCGAAATTTAAAATCATTTTTTCAAGCTGCTGTTATAAAATACCATATTTATATTTTCTGAGATAATGTCTTTTGCGTTTTCATTGGCTGTGAGCCATAATCGTCAACATTAACAAAAATAAACACTTGAAATAGATCACTCTGTTCGTAATGACTCTATATAATTTATGAGTTTCACTTTTTGTATTGAAGAACTGAAAAAAATTAACTTTTTGATGATATTCTAATTTTGTGAGATGCACCTGTACATCTGCACAAGAGTTGTGCCTGACACATCCCAGCTAGGTGAGCAATACCATACTATGTATGTTTATTGCCCTGGTCATGCCCTATTGTGCAGTTTTGGTCACTTTTTAGCTATATTACAAATATTTTATTCTTATCAAATAACAAAATCATAAAAGAATTAACAAAAGAGAAATTAAATCAAACCAATATTTGGTTTGATTCCTCGTTTCTTTGTCTTGAAAACAGCATCAATGCATCATTTCTTTTGGCTTCTCTTGCACAAAGTTTTTTATTTTTTATTTTTTTTATTTGTTTATATGGAACGATATGCCATCAAGGCTGCTTTAAAAATTATTTCTTCCAAAGAAAGTACATTTTGCTTATTCATTAGGTGATTGGCAGCCTGTTTACCTGCAATATTTTCATGAAACAAGCAAAGACCAGTGACATCACCTGTGTGGGGCAACATTGATCTCCTGCATGCCAAGTATTGTAACACCATTATGTTGCCAGCTCATTACTGCAGATCTGAGCCAACAAGCCAGCGGGCACTGTCATTGTGCACATCGCTCTGTGCATAGTGTAAATGGAGTGCCCGCTAGCGCCGTGGGGCACTCGGGCCGGGTCCGAGGGTTCTTAAGGTGGTGGTCATGGCAGCAGTGACCCGGTCCATGGCCCTGAGCGTCCAACAAAAATGATGAAATTAAAGGGGAATAAAGTTTATGGGGGATTTTTGTGTGATGCCACCCGTGGTGTTGGGCAATGAGTGGCCCACGCTGCTTAAGGGGTCCACAGGGGCTGATGGTGATGCAGCAGAGTTGTTACATCTCTCCACGGGTAGAGCTGGGCCCCAGGGCAATTATTGTGTTAAAGTCAATGATGGTGAATGTTGTGATGCAGGGCAGGTGACACAGTAATAATTCAGAGGACACAGCAGGGTGCAGTTTCCACAGTTTACTCACAGTTTTTATATGCAGTCCCCAGCCAGGTGCTGTGTCCTCTGGGTTTATGGTCCAGCTAACCCTCAGGTAATTTGGGGTCCACTTTGCCAGAACCCCTGTTGTGTATCCGCTTTTTGGGCTCCCCTGGTGGTTGCTGGTGGTACTGGTGACTTGTTTGCACTTTGCTGCTTCTGTTCACCTGCTTCCATCAGTGTTTGGGAGTTTCCTATTTAGCCTTGCTCTCCAGTCATTTCCTTGCCGGTCATCATTGTAACCAGAGTCTTTCGGTTGCATGTTCCTGCTACTAGTCTGCTGATCAGCTAAGTGGACTTATTGTCCTTATCGTTTTTGTATTTTTGTCCAGTGTACAGTTTTGTCATTTTCTGTTGCTGGAAGCTCTTGTGGTCTGATATTGCCACTCCTGTGTGATGAGTTGACACAGGAGTCTTAAAGTAATTTCAGGATGGTTTTTTGAAAGGGTTTTCAGTTGACCGTGAAGTCCTCTTTTGTATCCTTCTGCTATCTAGTAAGTGGACCTCTCTTTGCTAAATCTACTTTCATACTGTGTATGTCTTTTCCCCTGAAATCACCGTTAATATATGTGGGGGCTGCTATCATCTTTGGGGAATTTCACTAGAGGTAAGCCAGGTCTGTTTCTTCCTCTACCAGGCGTAGTTAGTCCTCCGGCTGGCGCGTGGCATTTAGGAAGCCGTAGGTATGCTCCCTGGCTACTATTAGTTGTGTGGTAGATTTAGCTCACGGTCAACTCGAGTTTCCATCACCCGAGAGCTCGTTCGTTATTTATATGTTTCTTACGTTCCCTTGCCATTGGGAACCATGACAGTATGACCGGCCCGTGTTAAACTTATTGGCAGAAGAAAGGAGAGAAAAAAGAAGTCTGTAAATTTTTTTTTTTTTCTCTTTTTCCCTATGCTTGCTTCATAGTTGGATCAGTTGTATTTCAGCTCTAATTACAGCCTTTGCCTCTTTCTCCTTTCTTTTGCAATTCAGGGTTTCATCCGCGTTTTTCATCTGGTCAGGTTGAATCTTCGGATTGTCCTGGAGTGGATGCGGTAGTGGATCGGTTGCATCGGATTTGGGGACAAGTGGTGGATAATTTGGAATTGTCCCAGGAGAGGACTCAGCAGTTTGCTAACCGTCGTCGTCGTGTTGGTCCCCACCTTCGCGTTGGGGACTTGGTGTGGTTGTCTTCCCGTTTTGTCCCTATGAGGGTTTCTTCTCCCAAATTTAAGCCTCGGTTCATCGGTCCTTATAGGATTTTGGAGATTCTTAACCCTGTTTCCTTTCGTTTGGACCTCCCGGCATCTTTCGCTATCCATAATGTGTTCCATCGGTCGTTGTTGCGGAGATATGAGGTACCGGTGGTTCCTTCTACTGAACCTCCTGCTCCTGTGGTGGTGGAGGGTGAATTGGAGTACGTCGTAGAGAAGATCTTGGACTCCCGTATTTCCAGACGGAGACTTCAATATCTGGTTAAATGGAAAGGCTATGGTCAGGAAGATAATTCTTGGGTAACTGCCTCTGATGTTCATGCCTCGGATTTGGTTCGTGCCTTTCATAGGGCTCATCCAGATCGCCCTGGCGGTTCTTGTGAGGGTTCGGTGCCCCCTCCTTAAGGGGAGGGTACTGTTGTGTATCCGCTTTTTGGGCTCCCCTGGTGGTTGCTGGTGGTACTGGTGACTTGTTTGCACTTTGCTGCTTCTGTTCACCTGCTTCCATCAGTGTTTGGGAGTTTCCTATTTAGCCTTGCTCTCCAGTCATTTCCTTGCCGGTCATCATTGTAACCAGAGTCTTTCGGTTGCATGTTCCTGCTACTAGTCTGCTGATCAGCTAAGTGGACTTATTGTCCTTATCGTTTTTGTATTTTTGTCCAGTGTACAGTTTTGTCATTTTCTGTTGCTGGAAGCTCTTGTGGTCTGAAATTGCCACTCCTGTGTCATGAGTTGACACAGG
Organism: Ranitomeya variabilis; assembly: GCF_051348905.1. Classification (NCBI taxonomy): domain Eukaryota; kingdom Metazoa; phylum Chordata; class Amphibia; order Anura; family Dendrobatidae; genus Ranitomeya; species Ranitomeya variabilis. Next base: position 51,414,062 of record NC_135239.1, on the reverse strand, counting down.
AGTCTTAAAGTAATTTCAGGATGGTTTTTGAAAGGGTTTTCAGTTGACCGTGAAGTCCTCTTTTGTATCCTTCTGCTATCTAGTAAGTGGACCTCTCTTTGCTAAATCTACTTTCATACTGTGTATGTCTTTTCCCCTGAAATCACCGTTAATATATGTGGGGGCTGCTATCATCTTTTGGGGTATTTCCCTAGAGGTAAGCCAGGTCTGTTTCTTTCTCTACCAGGCGTAGTTAGTCCTCCGGCTGGCGCGTGGCATTTAGGAAGCCGTAGGTATGCTCCCTGGCTACTGTTAGTTGTGTGGTAGATTTAGCTCACGGTCAACTCGAGTTTCCATCACCCGAGAGCTCGTTCTTTACTTATGTGTTTTTTACGTTCCCTTGCCATTGGGAACCATGACAGTATGACCGGCCTACAAAGTGTTAATTGTTTGGGCTGAAGCAGGAGAAAAAGAAGTGTTGAAGGGAAATTTTTTTTTTTTCTTTCCCTCAGAGTTTTGCTGCCTAGCCCTTAATTGCTGTTTAGCTGCTTCTTACCTCCTCTTAACCCTTGAATGGCTCTGACCTTAGCTGTTTAACATGGATGTCCAGAGTTTGGCTGCAGGTTTAAATAATCTTGCTACGAAGGTTCAAAATTTACAAGATTTTGTTATACATGCTCCTATTTCTGAACCTAAAATCCCTACACCAGAGGTGTTTTCCGGAGATAGATCTCGGTTTTTGAATTTCAAATATAATTGTAAATTATTCCTTTCTCTCAGACCTCACTCCTCAGGAGATCCTGTCCAGCAGGTTAAGATTGTAATCTCTTTGCTGCGAGGTGACCCTCAAAATTGGGCATTTTCATTGGCACCAGGGGATCCTGCGTTGCTCAATGTGGATGCGTTTTTCCTGGCTTTAGGGTTGCTTTATGAGGAACCTAATTTGGAGATTCAAGCTGAAAAAGCTTTGATAGCCCTATCTCAAGGGCAAGATGAAGCGGAGATATACTGCCAAAAATTTCGTAGGTGGTCTGTGCTTACTCAGTGGAATGAGTGCGCCTTAGCGGCAAATTTCAGAGAGGGCCTTTCTGATGCCGTTAAAGATGTTATGGTCGGGTTCCCTGCGCCTACAGGTCTGAATGAGTCCATGACAATGGCAATTCAGATTGATCGGCGTTTGCGGGAGCGCAAACGCGTGCACCATTTGGCGGTATCTTCTGAAGAGACGCCAGAGAAAATGCAATGTGACAGAGTTATGTCCAGAAGCGAGCGGCAGAATTATAGGCGTAAAAATGGGTTATGCTTCTATTGTGGTGATTCTGCTCATGTTATATCGGCATGCTCTAAGCGTACTAGGAAGGTTGACAAGTCCATTTCAATTGGCACTTTACAGTCCAAATTTATTTTGTCTGTAACCTTGATTTGTTCATTATCAGTTATTACCGTGGATGCCTATGTGGACTCGGGCGCCGCTCTGAGTCTTATGGACTGGTCCTTTGCCAGGCGCTGTGGGTTTGATTTAGAGCCTCTGGAAGTCCCTATACCTCTGAAGGGTATTGATTCTACACCTTTGGCTTGTAATAAACCACAGTTCTGGACGCAAGTGACTATGCGTATGACTCCAGACCATCAGGAGGTGATTCGCTTCCTTGTGTTGTACAATTTACATGATGTTTTGGTGCTTGGATTACCATGGTTACAGTCTCATAACCCAGTCCTTGACTGGAAGGCTATGTCTGTGTTAAGCTGGGGATGTCGGGGGGCTCATGGGGACACTCCTATGGTGTCCATTTTGTCATCTATTCCATCTGAGATTCCGGCATTTTTGTCTGATTATCGTGATATTTTTGAAGAGCCTAAGATTGGTTCACTCCCTCCTCACAGGGATTGTGATTGCGCCATAGATCTGATTCCTGGCAGTAAATTTCCAAAGGGTCGTTTGTTTAACCTATCTGTACCTGAACATGCTGCTATGCGCGAGTATATTAAGGAGTCCCTGGAAAAGGGACATATTCGTCCTTCTTCATCACCTTTAGGAGCCGTTTTTTTCTTTGTCTCTAAAAAGGATGGCTCTCTGAGGCCTTGTATTGATTATCGTCTCCTGAATAAAATTACAGTCAAATATCAGTATCCGTTGCCTTTGCTGACTGATTTGTTTGCTCGCATAAGGGGGGCTAAGTGGTTCTCTAAGATTGATCTGCGTGGGGCGTATAATTTGGTGCGAATTAAGCAGGGGGATGAGTGGAAGACCGCATTTAATATGCCTGAGGGCCATTTTGAGTATTTGGTAATGCCTTTCAGCCTTTCTAATGCACCTTCTGTCTTTCAGTCCTTAATGCATGATATTTTCCGGGAATATTTGGATAAATTTATGATTGTGTACTTGGATGATATTTTGATTTTTTCTGATGACTGGGAGTCTCATGTTCAGCAGGTCAGGAGGGTTTTTCAGGTTTCGCGGGAGAATTCTTTGTGTGTAAAGGGTTCAAAGTGTGTTTTTGGGGTTCAAAAAATTTCATTTTTGGGGTATATTTTTTCCCCTTCTTCTACTATTGAGATGGACCCTGTCAAGGTTCGGGCTATTTACGACTGGACGCAGCCTACTTCTCTGAAGAGTCTCCAGAAATTCTTGGGCTTTGCTAATTTTTATCGTCGATTCATAGCTGGTTTTTCTGGCGTTGCTAAACCTCTGACGGATTTGACTAAAAAGGGTGCTGATGTTGCCAGTTGGTCCCCTGCTGCCGTGGAGGCCTTTCGGGAGCTTAAGCGCCGCTTTTTGTCTGCCCCTGTGTTGCGCCAGCCTGATGTTTCTCTTCCCTTTCAGGTTGAGGTCGATGCTTCCGAGATCGGAGCGGGGGCGGTTTTGTCGCAGAAAAGTTCCGACTGCTCAGTGATGAGACCTTGTGCGTTCTTTTCGCGAAAATTTTCGGCCGCCGAGCGAAACTATGATGTTGGTAATCGGGAGCTTTTGGCCATGAAGTGGGCATTTGAGGAGTGGCGTCATTGGCTTGAGGGTGCCAGACATCAGGTGGTAGTTTTGACTGATCACAAGAATTTAATTTATTTGGAGTCTGCCAGGTGCCTGAATCCTAGACAGGCACGTTGGTCGTTGTTCTTTTCCCGGTTTAATTTTGTGGTCTCGTACTTACCGGGTTCTAGGAATGTGAAAGCAGATGCTCTTTCTAGGAGTTTTGAGCCTGACTCTCCTGGGAATTCTGAACCTGCTGGTGTCCTTAAGGATGGAGTGGTTTTGTCTGCTGTCTCTCCAGATTTGCGACGTGCTTTGCAAGAATTTCAGGCGGATAGACCTGATCGTTGTCCGTCTGGTAGACTGTTTGTTCCTGACGAGTGGACCACTAGAGTCATCTCGGAAGTTCATTCTTCTACTCTGGCAGGTCATCCGGGAATTTTTGGCACCAGAGATTTGGTGGCTAGATCCTTCTGGTGGCCTTCCCTGTCTCGAGATGTGCGTGTTTTTGTGCAGTCTTGCGATGTGTGTGCTCGGGCCAAGCCTTGTTGTTCTAGGGCTAGTGGGTTGTTGTTGCCCTTGCCTATTCCGAAGAGGCCTTGGACGCACATCTCTATGGACTTTATCTCGGATCTCCCTGTTTCTCAGAAGATGTCTGTCATCTGGGTGGTGTGTGACCGTTTTTCTAAAATGGTTCATTTGGTGCCATTGCCTAAGTTGCCTTCCTCATCTGAGTTGGTCCCTCTGTTTTTTCAAAATGTGGTTCGCTTGCATGGTATTCCGGAAAACATCGTTTCTGACAGGGGTACCCAGTTCGTGTCTAGATTTTGGCGGGCAGTCTGTGCCAGGTTGGGCATTGATTTGTCCTTTTCGTCTGCATTCCATCCTCAGACCAATGGCCAGACGGAGCGAACTAATCAAACTTTGGAGACTTATTTGAGGTGTTTTGTGTCTGCGGATCAGGATGATTGGGTTGCCTTTCTGCCGTTGGCGGAGTTTGCTCTTAATAATCGGGCTAGTTCTGCCACTTTGGTTTCTCCTTTCTTTTGCAATTCAGGGTTTCATCCGCGTTTTTCATCTGGTCAGGTAGAATCTTCGGATTGTCCTGGAGTGGATGCGTTGGTGGATCGGTTGCATCGGATTTGGGGCAAGTGGTGGATAATTTGGAATTGTCCCAGGAGAGGACTCAGCAGTTTGCTAACCGTCGTCGTCGCGTTGGTCCCCACCTTCGCGTTGGGGACTTGGTGTGGTTGTCTTCCCGTTTTGTCCCTATGAGGGTTTCTTCTCCCAAATTTAAGCCTCGGTTCATTGGTCCTTATAGGATTTTGGAGATTCTTAACCCTGTTTCCTTTCGTTTGAACCTCCCGGCATCTTTCGCTATCCATAATGTGTTCCATCGGTCGTTGTTGCGGAGATATGAGGTACCGGTGGTTCCTTCTACTGAACCTCCTGCTCCTGTGCTGGTGGAGGGTGAATTGGAGTACGTCGTGGAGAAGATCTTGGACTCCCGTATTTCCAGACGGAGACTTCAATATCTGGTTAAATGGAAAGGCTATGGTCAGGAAGATAATTCTTGGGTAACTGCCTCTGATGTTCATGCCTCGGATTTGGTTCGTGCCTTTCATAGGGCTCATCCAGATCACCCTGGTGGTTCTTGTGAGGGTTCGGTGCCCCCTCCTTAAGGGGAGGGTACTGTTGTGTATCCGCTTTTTGGGCTCCCCTGGTGGTTGCTGGTGGTACTGGTGACTTGTTTGCACTTTGCTTCTTCTGTTCACCTGCTTCCATCAGTGTTTGGGAGTTTCCTATTTAGCCTTGCTCTCCAGTCATTTCCTTGCCGGTCATCATTGTAACCAGAGCCTTCGGTTGCATGTTCCTGCTACTAGTCTGCTGATCAGCTAAGTGGACTTTGTCCTTTTGTTTTGTACCTTTTGTCCAGTTTGCAGTTTTTGTAATTCTCTGTAGCTGGAAGCTCTTGCGGGCTGAAATTGCCACTCCTGTGTCATGAGTTGACACAGGAGTCTTAAAGTAATTTCAGGATGGTTTTTGAAAGGGTTTTCAGTTGACCGTGAAGTCCTCTTTTGTATCCTTCTGCTATCTAGTAAGTGGACCTCTCTTTGCTAAATCTACTTTCATACTGTGTATGTCTTTTCCTCTTAATTCACCGTTATTACATGTGGGGTCTGCTATCATCTTTTGGGGTATTTCCCTAGAGGTAAGCCAGGTCTGTTTCTTCCTCTACCAGGCGTAGTTAGTCCTCCGGCTGGCGCGTGGCATATAGGAAGCCGTAGGTATGCTCCCTGGCTACTGTTAGTTGTGTGGTAGATTTAGCTCACGGTCAACTCGAGTTTCCATCACCCGAGAGCTCGTTCGTTACTTATGTGTTTTTTACGTTCCCTTGCCATTGGGAACCATGACAGTGTCCCAAGCCAGCAGCCTCGGATTTTATTAGGCAATGTCGAGCCCCACGGGTAGATTCCTCACTACATGTGTCCCTAGGACCCTTTCTCTCTTCTTTCTGTCAGGAGCTTCTCTCTATCTTCCTTGTTCTCTCTCTGTCCTCTGGTGCTGGGATGAGCTCCTCACTGCTCAAGTCACCAGCTCCAACTCTCTCTGCCTCTCACTGTCCACACTCTTGTCACTGACTCCTCCCCTCTCTACTTCCTCCACCCTCTACCTAGTTCCCTCCAGGTCTATAGATGTCTAGTGTTGAATGCTAGTGTATGGGTCCTGGGTTGCATCCCCTCCATACCTGAGGGCAGAGTACCACACCTCTGGCTGAGGTACAGTACCTCTGTGGCGACTGGACCCTCAGTGGTGCCACATAAAGACAGAACAGGGACCAGCCCTGTTCCTGAAATGAGTGTCAGTGATGACACTTCATTTCAGGGAGGTGGCAGAGGCTGTGACAGTGATTGCAGCCTCTGCTTCTTGCTCTGATAACATGTTTTTTAACCCCTTCACGACATGTGCCGTACTAGTACAGCGCATGTCGTGTCTTCCCCTTTGATGTGGGTTCTGGCGGCTGAGCCCATATCAAAGTCGCGACATGTCAGCTGTTTTGTACAGCTGACATGTGCGCGCAATAGCGGCGGGTGAAATCGTGATTCACCCGCCGCTATTAACCTGTTAAATGCTGCTGTCAAACGCTGACAGCGGCATTTAACTACCGCTTCCAGCTGCGCGGCCGGAAATGAGCACATCGCCGACCCCATCACATGATCGGGGGTCGGCGATGCATTAGGATGGTAACCATAGAGGTCCTTGAGACCTCTATGGTTACTGATGCCAGCCTGCTGTGACCACCCTGTGGTCGGCGCTCATAGCAAGTATGCAATTCAGCTACATAGCAGCCATCTGATGATCACTGCTATGTAGCAGAGCTGATCCAGTTGTGCCAGCTTCTAGCCTCTCATGGAGGCTATTGAAGCATGGCAAAAGTTAAAAAAAAATGTTTTTAAAAATATGAAAAAAAAAATAAAAGTTTAAATCACCCCCCTTTCGCCCCATCCAAAATAAAACAATAAAAAAAAATCAAACCTACACATATTTGGTATTGCCGCATTCAGAATCGCGCAAACGATCAATAAAAAAAAGAATTAACCTGATCACTAAACAGCGTACCGAGAAAAAAATTAGAAATGCCAGAATTACTTTTTTTGGTCGCTGCGACATTGCATTAAAATGAAATAACGGGCGATCAAAACAACGTATCTGCACAAACGTGGTATCATTAAAAATGTCAGCTTGGCACGCAAAAAATAAGCCCTCACCCGACCCCAGATCACGAAAAATGGAGACGCTACGGGTATCGGAAAATGGCGCTTTTTTTTTTTAGCAAAGTTTTGAATTTTTTTTTACCACTTAGATCAAAAATATCCTAGACAAGTTAGGTGTCTATGAACTCGTAATGACCTGGATAATCATAATATCATGTCAGTCTTAGCATTAAGTGAAGCTAGCAAAAAAGCCAAACAAAAAACAAGTGTGGGATTGCACTTTTTTTTGCAATTTCACCACATTTGGATTTTTTTTCCCGTTTTCTAGTACAAGACATGGTAAAACCAGTGGTGTGGTTCAAAAGTACAACTCGTCCTGCAAAAAATAAGCCCTCACATGACCATATTGACGGAAAAATCAAAAAGTTATGGCTCTGGGAAGGAGGTGAGCGAAAAACAAAAACTCAAAAACAAAAAAGGGCCGCAGTGGGAAGGGGTTAATATCTCAGGATGCATTGGGGGCTCTCAAACGATTCATCATCAGAAAGGAAGAAAAAAAAGACTAGCAGTTAGACAGTATAGTTAGGGAACGGTAGGGGATTTTTAAAACAAGTATATTAGAAAATAGCTTTGATTATGGCATCAAATAGAAAGGGATTTAGATAAAATTTACTTTTTCCTTTGGGTCACCCCTTTAAGTTAAGAGATTTAATTAAGCAATAGTTTAGATTATAAAGTGTGAGTTGTTAGGGGGATAGAGGACAGAATAGATTTAATTTTCTTAAGTGGGTTCAAGGAAGGCTACTTTCACACTAGCGTTAACTGCAATACGTCGCAAATGCGTCGTTTTGCCGAAAATACGCATCCAGCAAAAGTTCTTGCTGGATACGTTTTTTCGTCATAGACTAACATTAGCGACGCATTAGCGACGCATTTGCGACGCATTGCAAAACGTCGCGTCCGTTTTGCGACGCTTGGGCGTGTGTTAGCGGACCGTCGGGAAAAAAAAACGTTACATGTAACGTTTTTTGCTCCCGACGGTCCGCTTTTTCCGACCGCGCATGCGCGGCCGGAACTCCGCCCCCACCTCCCCGCACTTCCCCGCACCTCACAATGGGGCAGCGGATGCGTGGGAAAAATGCATCCGCTGCCCCCGTTGTGCGGCGGAGACCACGCTAGCGTCGGGAACCTCGGCCCGACGCACAGCGACGGGTTGTTCCCGACGCTAGTGTGAAAGTAGCCGAAACCAAATTTTTTTCATTGCACATGTTTTGTAAACTTCTAAATGGTTAATTATTTTAATTGACATATTAAATTAACTTTTTGGTTAAATCCATATTATGAAAGTGAAAAAAATACACAGTTTTATACATCCTGGTACCCACCTCAAATGTTCATAATGTTTTATTAACAATGTTCACAACTTGGTTTCTGACATATCATATGCGAAAGTATGAATATAGTACAATTTGGCACAGATAATTATTTTTAGTTGTTTTAGACAAAGTTATCTTCCTGTTACAGGAAGAGCTTTGTTGTATGAACTTATTAAGCTTCTTGAACAGTGATATGTTTGCACATTAAATCTATTGTCTAGTCAAGGCTACTTGCATTCTTTTTACACATTTCCTTGCCAGAACTCAGATGTCAATCTTGTTTACATGATAATAATCTAATGCAATACAATAGAATAGCTAGGAGGATTAACTTACTTTGAAAAAAATTGCTAACATTAATTGGAATTAGGAATACTATTTTTGTAGAGGTTAGAAAAGGTGTCACCACTTTTTGTAGACATTGCATTTTTATACAGAAAGATAGTTTTTGTTCTATTTTGTTTTCAGTGTGTACTTAGCAATTATTCTAAAATGATGGGGAAATATGAAGCCCTCATTTCTTGCTTTGGACTTCTTATGTATACTTTAAAAACATTTGGCCCTATTCATCAATGCTTTAATATCAGTATTCTGGTGTAAAAAGCTTTGATAATTTTCTTGTAACTCGATCGACAGTCGCCACGCCCCGTCCCACCCAGCTCCGACAACTGTGTCAGAGCTAGGCAAAAATGTTGGAAGACAATGAAAATTCACAATATTTTCAACCAATTCAGACAAAGTTGTTGGAGCTGGGTTGGGATGGGGCATGGCGACTGCTGTCCATCAAATTCTTGAGGAGTTGTGGCACTTGTTACTCCATAAATCTTACTCCAGGAAGGACTAGAATAGGATTCATGGCAAAAATGCAAAAAGAGCTGAGGAGAAAAAAAAGTGCAAGGATAGGGTCTTATCTGGTTAAAAAATATCACAAATTGTATCGATAAATGTTGACCTGATCCAGGGTTGAAAGGCCACTGTGGATTTATAGATGATTTCCCCAGAAGAGCAAATAAAACATGAAAGGTGTGTTTTTTAATTTTTTTATGAAAAAGTGGGGTAAACTTTGAAAAGCATATAAAAATAAAAGAAAACGTTATTTTATAATACTTCAAGCGTGTTTTTTCACAAGATGGCAGTGCGGCTATTAGCCACAAAGAGATGTATGCCTCTTTGTGAAGGAACAAATTATGAAAGGTTCTCCATTTTGTGCTAGATTCTCCATTTTGTGTTTTTGACTCCATTTTCTTGTTGCTTAAAGATAAATTCTGTTATTTAATTAGGTAAAAGGTTACAGCTGCCATGAAGTAACTTTATCTTGTTGTTCACAAGCCTGGTATGCAACTAGGCTATTGTTCATAATTGGTATAAAGACCTTGAGTCTTCTGTCTCGAGCCAGATAAGAGATTCGGGGGTGTATCACTATACAAGACTGAGGCATCTGTTAGAAAAACACATACTGTGCCAAAAAGACATGACCATATCTGTAGTTTCCATTTTTCCTGTATCCTCATGGGTTAAGTTTTTCTTGCATTCTTATAGGTTAAGAACTGTGAGCGTGTTCTTATGCTGATTGGTTGAAGTATAATTTCTATGACAATGAAAACTCATATACAAAATAAACGGGGGCCAGAGATCAGCTCGATCCCCCATACAGAGACACACGTCTCCGTCTGGTCATTTTCAGTTGCCGGCAACACATTGTATATTAATTTGGAAATCACTGGGTTAACCGTGAAGGATCAATTTAAATCCTCCCTCAACAGTTGGCGCCCTTGAACGTGGGGCTCCAAGCAGGAACGCCTCTGCCCCCCCGGAGGACAACAAGACAAAGGATCCTCGGACCGGACACAGGCACTGGAAAATTGGGACTGATCATCCCCCACAACAACCACGGTAAGTTGGCAGTTATACTGTCCAGACTGACCATTTGGTGTGGTTTTCCTGTGTTTGTTGCTGCAAAGAGGATCTGAGGTTTGTCCCCGGAGGTGGGATGATTTTTGGGTGGAATCATATAGAGGTGTAGTTCCGTTGGAAGCCCAGTGCTCGAACCGTACCTCATAAGGGACGGACACCCCGGATTGACCAGTGATTGTAATTCTCTTTTTAGTCAAAATATCCTGAATTCCTGATCACTGTTAGAATCAGACGCGGTGAGGTGATCGAAGATTGGGTAGGATGCGTAACTCAGGAATATATTGATTTAAATATTTCCAGGGGTGTCCGGAGGGTTAAGTCTAAGACGCCCTCCTCCTTTCACTGAGTACCGCGTTTTTGGGTTGTCCCAGCGGGGGACAGAGAGACCCAGTGGAATAAAACCGTAAGGCCGTCGGTATTATGCACAACTAGTAAGGATATTTAGCTCTAAAGGAGAATCCGTTTCTGTGGAAGGAAAAGAAGACTTTGAGTTGTGTGATGAATCTGATATTGTTAGCCCAAAGACGGGGAAAATATTCTCAATCATTGGTTTTTCTAAGGTGTTCTGGTATGGTCTAAGAACTACTGTATTTCGTTTGTGTTTGTCTTTGAAATATCCGATGGGAGGGGTCGCGTAGCTGCGCTATTGCTTGTCTCTTTTCTCTGTGTAGAGGAATGCTGTGATCTCTCTTATCTCTGTGTCCTTGGAATGGAGAGAGCACATACTGTAACTGTGTTCTCTGTATTTTCTCTGGTAGATCTGTGTCTTGTTTAAAGCGACAACATTGTTTTTAAGTATAAAGAAATATTATAATCTGGAATTTGAAAGTGAAATATAGTGCCTGGTTTTATAAGGAAATTTGTATCAGTGTAATTGAAAGATTGGTAAAAGAGTTGAGTAAAGCAAGCAATTAAAAATTTAGGATAGGGGGGGGGTCTCCCTGCTGGACAATATGGTCCCTCCCCAGGAAATTAAGCCTCTACTCCCAACTGTAAGCCCTATGCCCCTTAACCCCACGGCACCAATATATTCTGGACTGCCGAGAAGTTCTATGGGCGTCTTATGGTAGTGTTTAAAGATTTGGGATTCTCATTGTATAATAAAGCCCATTCACACCTTTTTGTGGCAGCTTTAATGTCCGGCCTTAAATCTGAATTGAAAGAGGCAATAATGTCGGTCAGACCCAATATTGAGACTTCCACTCCGGATGATGCATTAAAAGTAATTAAAAGTTTTCAAAAGAATTTAGCACGTTCTGCATCAACAGGAAAATCAAGGGTTAAAACCAGCCACAGCAGTCTCTGCTCCAATTCCAGCCCCCACCCCAGGTACAGGCATGCAGCTAGCTCCTTATCAGTGGCCTGCCCAGCAGCAAACTCTAACTCCAGTCCTCCCACCTTATACGAATTCAGTCCCCTACTCAAATATTTCTTTTAACCCTATGTCTGGAGGTATCGCTCCCCAGCCCCGCAGCACCAGTTCTCGCTTGCAGTGTTGGCGCTGTGGCCGGCCCGGTCACTTTCAGAGAGATTGTCACACCCCTGCTGACAGATGCTACCCGCAAGTTCCCCCTTCCAGTCACAACCTGAATACAGGGAACCCCAGAGGATACCCCAAATACAGACAGCCTCAATATCCTGATAATCGCCCATACTGAAGGGGTGGCCAACCAGAATCTGCTATCATAATGTCCTTCACCAAACCTGGGGCATGCTCATCTGTCACGTTTCCTGTTGGGGACACCCTTGTTAAGTTCATGGTAAACACTGGGGTGGCCAACTCTATAATCAGGTCATCAGATGTACCTACGGATATCCCTATTCAATTCTCAGACCAAGAGCTTATTTTAATCGGTGTAGATGGCAGACCCCCCAGCCCGGAAAGGCCCCTAGATCTCCTCTTCCCGTGAAACCTTCACACTTACAAGGCCAGACTCTCAAAGAACCTGAAGTTGGTTCCCCTGTCATTCACGCTACTACATCACACCTCAGGGCTCCCAGGTTCTTTTCTCAGTGAGGTATGGGGACATAATTACGGTACCCACCAGGTAGGAGCCATAGTGAACCCAGTCAACTCTACCCTGTCACATAGAGGTTGTTTGGCCCAACAGATAGCTAACAAGGGAGGCCCAGTCATAGCCCAAGAGTGTCAGGCCTACCTTGCCACTTATGGCCCCTTGCAACCAGGAGAAGCTATGGTCCACACGATGTACATAGTATCCTTAACCAAGTATAACCTAACCATATGTCCATGGCTGGACAGCTGCGACTTTAGTGTGCTATTCTCATGCCTACCAATGTGATTTTGAAAAGGTGCACTGTCCTGAACCCCGCTACCCTTCACCTAGTTCCTATGGATCCAAAGGGGGGAGGAGTAGGTGACATGAAAAAAGGACACTCTTTTTCTTTCTAGAATGGATCCAGAGGAACAAGATCAGGTTTCCAAACCACATGATTGTCTAGAATTGATGTCTCAGGAAACGGCTGGTCTCTAGTGTGCCCATTCTAATGCTGATTTTGAGCTTTTTGTAGATGGATCCCGTCACCCAGATGACCAAGGACGCTACTGTACCAGATATGCTGTGGTCTCAGAACATGAGGTAATCAAGGCAGAGTCAATGCCAGCTCATATGTCTGCACAAGAAGCAGAGCAAACTAGCAGAAGGTAAGACTGTAAATATCTACACTGATTCCAGGTATGCTTTTGGCATTGCCCATGATTATGGGCCTATCTGGAGAGCCAGGGCTTTCCTGACAGCAAATGGCCACCCCTTTAAACATGCTGAGGCAGTCCAGCAACTTATGAATGCACTACAGTTTCCCACCTAAGCAGGCATTATAAAGGTAAAGGCACATACCAAAGGCACTGGTAGACGGACAAAGGGTAACTCACTGGTAGACCAGGCTGCCAAAAAAGCAGCAAGCACTCCTGTGGCCTCTCAAGTACATCACCTAGACACCCCACCATCTCCATTTGTGTTGAAAGACATCTTAGCCCGGTTACAAGAACAGGCAAGTAAGGAGGAGAAAGATAGGTGGCAAAGGATAGGGGCTTGCTCTGATACCGTCACTGGGCTATGGGGGAGGGGTGAAAAGGTCTGCCTACCACAGGTACTGTACCCAATGATGGCAGGGGTTCTGCACGAGAATGGGCACCACTCGAAGACGGCCATGTGTGACACCCTACAGAAACAATGGATTGCCCCCGGGTTTTCCACCTGCGCAGAAAGGCAGGTACAGAGCTGCATGATATGTGCCACACATAATCAGGGTAGGACAGTGAAAACCCCATCCAAACACACTCCCCGACCCCTTTACCCATTCCAGAGACTGCAGATTGATTATATTCAGTTGTCTAGGGTAGGGACATATGAGTATGTGTTGGTCTGCATTTATTTATTTTCAGGTTGGCCAGAAGCCTACCCAGTTGCCAAAGCTACGGCTAAGACAACGGTGAAGAAACTGATGGCTGAGATCATATGCAGGTATGGAGTTCCTGAAGTCATTGAAAGCGATCAGGGTTCCCATTTTACTGGAGAGATCATGTCAGAGGTAATGGCAGCACTGGGGGTAAGTCAAGCATTGCATACTCCATACTATCCGCAGAGCAGTGGAAGAGTGGAGAGACTAAATGGAATTTTTAAGCTTAAAATCCAGAAGGCAATGGTAGAGACTGGTAAACCACGGACAGAATGCCTCCCTCTAGCTTTGTTTTCAGTAAGATATACCCCAAACAGGAAGACAGGACTGTCACGTATGAGATTCTGTTTGGCAGGAGCCCCAATCTTGAATGTTTCTTTCCACAACAGTTGCAGCTCAAGTACCAGGACTTGACTAGCTATGTGCAGGCCTTACATGGACACTTTGCCAAAGTGCATTTAACTGTCTTCAGTTCTCTTCCAGACCCAGACAAGGTTCCTGGACACCATCCCTTTGTGCCAGGAGACCTGGTGTATGTGAAAAAGTTTGTGTGCAGAGATTGTCTCCAGACAAGATTTGAAGGACCCCACACGGTGATCCTGATCACCCCCACTGCAGTAAAACTTGAAGGAAAGAGCACCTGGATCCACGCCTCACACTGTAAAAGAGACTGTTGTTTTTGATCCTGGAACTGAGGGCTATCCTCGCCCCTACCTTTTCGGCCCCTATTGCAAAAATAAGAATTCTGGTCCCACTATTCTCTGGGTAACCCTGACAGCCCCGATGCTGCCTGGAATACGGGAGATGATTGGGGATATAAACCTAGTGAAGCCATGTTCCCAAGGATGGGACGGGTAGGAGTCTTCGTGAGAGAATGCATCTAACAGCCCTTCTGCAACCACTTAGGGGCTGTAAATGGGGTAAAAGTTGTCACCCCCTCCTCCTAAATCTTGAAAGCCCCCAATCTGCTGATCTGCAGACATTTGTACTGGGAAGGCATTATAATTATGTATTTAGTAGTGGATACTATGGGAATTTAGGCCATATACAGCTCCAGGATATTAGTTTCAGACCAACCAAGGCCCCTGTTACCAGTACACCTAAAACAGGCCCAGGTGAGCGTTTGCAAAATGTAGTTAATGAAGTGATCCCCATTCCAGATCTCAGTTGGCAAGAAGTCTTCTCCATAGAAACACAAACAGCCCCAAGGAAAAACCTGTGGTTAGAATGGGTGAGATACAATGTAAGAGTCCAGAATATCTCTGTAGGATGTATTGCTTGTGCTGCTGCGAATACACATCTCTACACACATGCATTGCTTTTTCCTGATGACAACACCACCGCCTGTGTCATGAATTTGTTGAAAGGTTTGAAGTCCACTGATTGCCCAGATTATGTCCCACTAATTCATAAGGAACCTAAACTAAAGGTCCCAGGAGAAGTAACCGTATTAGCTGACAATTACACCTGCTATAATTCCCACGACACCACAGGTACACCAGTAGGGATCTTCGAGACAAGTTTCTGCAAAGAGAACAGTTCTCTAGATACTGATTTGCTAATTAAACATACACAATATATGTACACCAAAGATACCTGATGAACCTACCAGAAAGAGAAGTTTTGATCAGCTCCACATGAGTTATGAAGAAGATCCACTAGTATATATTGATACCATTGGAGTGCCAAGGGGGGTGCCTGACCAGTTTAAAGCCCAGAACCAGATTTATGCTGGCTTTGCTTCTCTAATCCCACAAGTGCAGATAAATAAAAATGTTGAATGGATCAAATATATATATTACAGTGAACAAAGGTTCGTCAATTATAGCTGTGATGCCTTTAAGGGTATAGTTGAGGATTTGGGCCCTAACACTTGTATGACCCGTGCTGCAACCCGACCTAAGAGAATTACACTGAATCCTGTCCAGACAAGATCACATGCAGTGATATAAGAAGCTGACACAGGATTGTGGTTGGTGGATAGTGGAGACATTAACTTTTGGGAGTAGGCTGACAGTAATCCTTTTGGGAAGGAGCTGTAGACCAGCATGTCATGTCGCCCCCACCACCAGAGAACCAACCACATCAGGTAGGGTAAGACAGATACAGGAGTATTATCCCTGGAGGCCCTCTGACTAGCTAGCTACGCAAAAACAATTGGCTGACCCTGAGAACCAACCTTTCTCATTTTACAGACAAATAATGACAATATGATAGATGTATAAGTACACCTGGGCAGGCCTAGGTAGTTAGTGAAAGCAATCCCGACTGGCACCTTCCTCAATCAAGAAGTAGACTCACCAGAGTACGATGGTACTGATCCAAGGGAGATCCCTAAGTATGTCCCCCTCAAAAGAGTAGACAGAACCCCCCATTCTCAGATGATGCTAAGAGATTTAGTTTAGGGACAGTGGGAGAACTCCATGTGAGGTTAGTGAAGGGTTCAGCTGCCTGGAGGCCTCTCGCTAGGGGAGAGTTTCTGAGGTGTCTGGATGAAGAAATCCACCTCCCCTTTTCCCATCACATGGACAGTCTCGAAGGATCTTTCTTTAGGGGAAAAACTTAGTGTTTAGGGGGGATTGTCAAGGTGAAAATATATTTTCTTATATACTTTTTGTACTGCTATATCTTAGACTGTGAAATAATAAGATTTTTCCCTCGCTTGTAGATATTAATGAAACTGTATTTAAAATGGCTGGTAACATGGCACCAGTCATGTGAAGACCAGTACCCCTCGAGCTTAGAGCTCGGGATAGTATCTCTGATGCTGGACATTAATTAACAAAATTTATCTAGGGGGGAATGTGAAGGAACAAATTATGAAAGGTTCTCCATTTTGTGCTAGATTCTCCATTTTGTGTTTTTGACTCCATTTTCTTGTTGCTTAAAGATAAATTCTGTTATTTAATTAGGTAAAAGGTTACAGCTGCCATGAAGTAACTTTATCTTGTTGTTCACAAGCCTGGTATGCAACTAGGCTATTGTTCATAATTGGTATAAAGACCTTGAGTCTTCTGTCTCGAGCCAGATAAGAGATTCGGGGGTGTATCACTATACAAGACTGAGGCATCTGTTAGAAAAACACATACTGTGCCAAAAAGACATGACCATATCTGTAGTTTCCATTTTTCCTGTATCCTCATGGGTTAAGTTTTTCCTGCATTCTTATAGGTTAAGAACTGTGAGCATGTTCTTATGCTGATTGGTTGAAGTATAATTTCTATGACAATGAAAACTCATATGCAAAATAAACGGGGGCCAGAGATCATCTCGATCCCCCATACAGAGACACACGTCTCCGTCTGGTCATTTTCAGTTGCCGGCAACACCTTGTATATTAATTTGGAAATCACTGGGTTAACCGTGAAGGATCAATTTAAATCCTCCCTCAACATCTTCATGAATCAGGAGAGTCTAACTCCAGCACATCTCCTCATCAAGACCAGCATGAACTGGTATTCTCATACAGAATAATGAAATGACAAATCAAAATTCTTAAAGCCAAGTAAACTTTTATATGGGTTTGTTGAAAATTTGTAGCCCAATTTAAAGCAAACCTGTCATGTAAAAAAAAACGCTATTAACCTGCAGATATGGGTTTACTCTATGTTAAAAGCATTCTAAAACTGATTGACTCTGGCACTTAGACCCCAACTGCTGGGAGGAAATTAAATTGATTCCTCCCGGTAGCATTTGGGCTTCCGTCACAACGGTGGTGCCAGCGCGGATTCAGTCACTGCTCTATGTAAAGTGAGCAGTGGCTGTAACCGTGCCCCCAGCACTGACTGATAGCTAGCTCTAATGCTGTTACTCCTTTCAGTCAGTGCCGGTGGCATGGTTACATCTGCTGCTCTCTATACAAAGAATGGTGACTGAACTCATGCAGGCACCACCCCCATAAATGGAACACGACAGCTACCAGGAAGAATAATGATTATTTCCTCCCTGCAGGGGGAGTCTAAGTGACAGCACCAGGCAATTTCAGAATGCTATTAACCTGCAGAATAATCCCATATCTGCTGGTTAATAGTGTTTTTTCACATGACAGGTTCCCTTTAAGCTAAGTCCGCCTCAGATAGCGATATAGAAAGAGGTGTGGTAATAAAAAGTGTCATAATGTTCAACAAAGCTGAGCTTTGATTGAGAAATCAGTAGGGTCTTAGTACTGCTACTGGTATTACCATCTGACATGTCAATATGACATCATTTTTTTACGTTGACCTTTTAAGACCACCAGTTTTGAGTTCCTGTGCAAATATTACATTTATGCTATTATTATGTTGTAATGCTATATTAGTTCTGGTTACTTTTCTTTTGAGCTGGGACTCCTATCCTTATGATTGGACATTATTGCGTTAGTGTACCATTTTCTAACTTGTGAGTAAATTGAGACTTTGGCACTGCCTCTTCAAAATGAAGAGAATAACAAATGTAAGTCATAATAACCTTGACATTGTGGCCTTTAGATCTTTGTGCTTTTATGCTCCTAAAAGATAGAAAACAAAGTAGTAAAAAGTAGATTAAAATGAAATGAGCTAAAAAAGAGTCTCAGCCAATGTTAAGCCTTTGTCAAATCGGTTGACAAATATTCAGTATCAGCAGTCAAGATGAACAAATCGATCAGCCGTTCAATTGATTTACTCATCTGTTTCGAGTCACCAAAAGCAAATCACAAACACATCAAGTCTATTCAATTGTATGTATTCAAATGTATCCGTACGGTGGGTGAATTGCAAATCAATTTTTGAACTGGCAAAGCTCCTCTAAAGCCTCTCTACCTATACAATTCAAAGACAATATCTTTTGATCAGAGAATGAGGGAAAATATTTCTTAAAAGTATACTAGGTTTTGTGCATTGGTGAATTTATTTGACAACTGCTCTTTATCAACAGTCACCATTTATTATATTAACCCTCTATTTGCTCACCAGGGAATGCCCAATAGGCATTAATATATTGAATACTCATCTAACCCCTCGAGGCATTTATGTACTCATCTGACAGCTGTCCAACATTATCAGTTGAATTGCTCCAAGCTTCGAAGACATTAATTCTTGTGGCCCTTCTAAAGTTTTCATACTGTAGACCTATTTTGTGCTTCAGAGTTGATTGATGTATTTCATTTCAGCAGGTCACAACAGCACACACACAAACCTGTGATGGAGCCTCAGGAAAGGTAAAATTCAACTAATATAACAATAGCACCAAGAGAATGCTCAGCAAGCTCTCGTCTCATATCACGTACTCTTTTCTCACCGCAGAACAAATAGGAACAAGCCAAAGAGTACGTTTCAAAGCCCCCTGATATGTTCACATGCGAAGAATGATGACCTTCACCTTATGAATTCTATTCTTCATGTAACGTAAGTAATGTGATTAGCACTTATCCACTGTGAGAGCTCTTCTTCAGAAAAGACCGTAGGATGAGACATGCTCTGAGATCTTTAAAATCTAATTTACTTCGGTTAAGTTTATTCAGTGACACAAATTGGAAACTTCTAATCTAATTTAAAAATAATTGGAAAGCTAAAAAAATTAAAAATACAATGAGGTCACTGAAGAGTCATCCACACCTCGGTATGTGACGGAGCATTATTCTTAAATTACTGTAATTAACAGATTCCAGAAAAATATATCCATAAGATAAATAATCACTCAATGTTATTGGGTAAAATTCTGCCTGTTATTTCAGTTTGACAGAAAATGTACTTACAGAGGTCGATTACCTTGAACGAGTGCTCCTAGGGATGCTAGTCTCCTGATAATGAGCTAGTGTGAATAAGTCACCCAATGAACGAGAAAAATGCCTGTTGTTGGGTAAAATCATTTTTAAGCTTGATTCAAAACCATTGTTCTTGTCAGTGCATAATCTTGTGAAAATAGGACATGTGCTGCCAAAAGCAATGATTGACTATGCTCATATAGTGAGCTATTAATGATTTTTCTGTGCACATAAGAAGTGCAGTCAGTCTGTCTATGTAGTCAATTGGCAGTCATTTAACGACCACTGTTGGTTGGTCTAACTTCCACCAGTGTTTCGGTCTCACACCGCTATGTAGGGTGCAGCATATCTTTGACCATAGAATGATTGAAGGATTGATGAAAAGTAAGCAGAGGACACGGAAGAGAGCTGCAGCAGCAAAATAGGTCAGTTGGGGCGGCGTTATGGAGGGGGAAAAATTGGCAATTGCCAAGTACCCCCACTTTCTAGTGGCCCACAGCATTTCTACCAAAAGCTGCAGTGATAATACAAGTTCTGTATTATCAATGCTGGGTCCAAGGTTGAGACTGCTAAAGATATTTTGTGACATCATAGTCAAATGACCGTGATGTCACCAAAGGTTCTTAAGCAGTTTTAACCATGAAAACAGCATTGATGATGCAGAACTTGTATTATGAAAGCAACATTGATAATATAGAACTTGTATTTAGACTGCTTAAGAACCTTTGGTGGCATCACGGTCATCTAACTATGATGTCACCAAAGGCCCTTTATCTTCAGAAGTCAAGAGAATCTGAATAGGATAAAGACTGGTGAGTTCTGTGATATTTATGTAATGTGTTTTATATATATAGATATGTATATAGATATGTGTATATATATACATACATATATCTATCTATCTATCTATCTATCTATCTATCTATATACACTCACTGGCCACTTTATTAGGTACATCTGTCCAACTTCTTGTTAACACTTAATTTCTAATCAGCCAATCACATGGCGGCAACTCAGTGCATTTAGGCATGTAGACATGGTCAAGACAATCTCCTGCAGTTCAAACCGAGCATCAGTATGGGGAAGAAAGGTGATTTGAGTGCCTTTGAACGTGGCATGGTTGTTGGTGCCAGAAGGGCTGGTCTGAGTATTTCAGAAACTGCTGATCTACTGGGATTTTCACGCACAACCATCTCTAGGGTTTACAGAGAATGGTCCGAAAAAGAAAAAAAATCCAGTGAGCGGCAGTTCTGTGGGCGGAAATGCCTTGTTGATGCCAGAGGTCAGAGGAGAATGGGCAGACTGGTTCGAGCTGATAGAAAGGCAACAGTGACTCAAATCGCCACCCGTTACAACCAAGGTAGGCCTGAGAGCATCTCTGAACGCACAGTGCGTCGAACTTTGAGGCAGATGGGCTACAGCAGCAGAAGACCACACCGGGTACCACTCCTTTCAGCTAAGAACAGGAAACTGAGGCTACAATTTGTACAAGCTCATCGAAATTGGACAGTAGAAGATTGGAAAAACGTTGCTTGGTCTGATGAGTCTCGATTTCTGCTGCGACATTCGGATGGTAGGGTCAGAATTTGGCGTAAACAACATGAAAGCATGGATCCATCCTGCCTTGTATGGAGCATCTTTGGGATGTGCAGCCGACAAATCTGCGGCAACTGTGTGATGCCATCATGTCAATATGGACCAAAATCTCTGAGGAATGCTTCCAGCACCTTGTTGAATCTATGCCACGAAGAATTGAGGCAGTTCTGAAGGCAAAAGGGGGTCCAACCCGTTACTAGCATGGTGTACCTAATAAAGTGGCCGGTGAGTGTATATATATATATATATATACAGTACAGACCAAAATTTTGAGCACACCTTCTCATTTAAAGTTTTTTCTGTATTTTCATGGCTATGAAAATTGTACATTCACACTGAAGGAATCAAAACTATGAATTAACACATGTGGAATTATATACTTAACAAAAAAGTGTGAAACAACTGAAATTATGTCTTATATTCTAGGTTCTTCAAAGTAGCCACCTTTTGCTTTGATGACTGCTTTGCACACTCTTGGCATTCTTTTGATGAACTTCAAGAGGTAGTCATCGGGAATGGTCTTCCAGCAATCTTGAAGGAGTTCCCAGAGATGCTTAGCACTTTTTGGCCCTTTTGCCTTCACTCTGTGGTCCAGCTCACCCCAAACCATCTCGATTCGGTTCAGGTCTGGTGATTGAGGAGGCCAGGTCATCTGGTGTAGCACCCCATCACTCTCCTTCTTGGTCAAATAGCACTTACACAGCCTGGAGGTGTGTTTGGGGTCATTGTCCTGTTGAAAAATAAATGATGGTCCAACTAAATGCAAACTGGATGGAATATCATGCTGCTGCAAGATGCTGTGGTAGCCATGCTGGTTCAGTATGCCTTCAATTTTGAATAAATCCCCAACAATGTCACCAGCAAAGCACCCCCACACCATCACACCTCCTCCTCCATGCTTCACAGTGGGAACCAGGCATGTAGAGTCCATCCGTTCACCTTTTCTGCATTGCACAAAGACACGGTGGTTGGAACCAAATATCTCAAATTTGGACTCATCAGACCAAACCGCAGATTTCCACGGGTCTAATGTCCATTCCTTGTGTTCTGTAGCCCAAATAAGTCTCTTCTGCTTGTTGCTTGTCCTTAGCAGTGGTTTCCTAGCAGCTATTTTACCATGAAGGCCTGCTGCACAAAGTCTCCTCTTAACAGTTGTTGTACAGATGTATCTGCTGCTAGAACTCTTTGTGGCATTGACCTGGTCTCTAATCTGAGCTGCTGTTAACCTGCGATTTCTGAGGCTGGCGACTCGGATAAACTTATCCTCATAAGCAGAGGTGACTCTTGGTCTTCCTTTTATCTGCTGGTATAGGTACACAGGGCTTTATCAAGACAAAAGTCAGCACAGCCATCTACCAGGAAATTTTAGAGCACTTCATGCTCCCCTCTGCAGAAAAGATTTTTCATTCTCCAGCAGGACTAGGCACCTTTCAGCACTGCCAAAAGTACCACTACTGGTTTAAAAACAACAGTATCACTGTGATTGATTGGCCAGCAAACTCGCCTGACGTTAACCCCATAGAGAATATTTGCTGACTTTTGTCTTGATAAAACCCAGTGTACCTATACCAGCAGATGACATGGCTCCCCAAACTATCATTGATTGTGGAAACTTCACAATAGACCTCAAGCAGCTTGGATTGTCTGTGTCTCCATTCTTCCTCAAGACTCTGAGACCTTGATTTCCAAGGTCTAGTGTGACTTATCCACAATTAATAATGGTTTGGGGAGCCATGTCATCTGCTGATGTAGGTCCACTGTGTTTTATCAAGACCAAAGTCAAGCATCCGTCTACTAGGAAATTTTAGAGCACTTTATGCTTCCTTCTGCAGACAAGCTTTTTGGAGATGGAAATTTCATTCCAGCAGGACTTGGCACCTGTCCACACTGCCAAAAGTACCAATACCTGGTTTAAAAACAACAGTATCACTGTGCTTGACTGGCCAGCAAACTCGCCTGACCTTAACCCCATAGATAATCTATGGGGTATTGTAAAGAGGAAGATGAGAGACACCAGACCCAACAATGAAGACGAGCTGAAGGCTGCTATCAAAGCAACCTTGGCTTCCATAACACCTCTGCAGTGCCATAGGCTGATCGCTTCCATGCCATGCCGCATCGATGCAGTAATTGATGCCAAAGGAGCCATAACCTAGTATTGAGTGCATTTACTGAACATACATTTCAGTAGGCCAACATTTCGGATTTTAAAATCATTTTTTCAAGCTGGTGTTATAAAGTTTTCTAATTTTCTGAGATAATGACTTTTGGGTTTTCTTTGGCTGTAAGCCATAATCATCAACATTAACAGAAATAAACACTTGACATAGATCACTCTGTTTGTAATGACCCTATATAATATATGAGTTTCACTTTTTGCATTGAAGCACTGAAATAAATTAACTTTTTTGTAATATTCTAATTTTGTGAGAAACACCTATATACAGTATATATACACATGTGTATGTGCTGTGTGTATACATAGGATCGCACCTGGACAAATGTTATGCTATGGGACCATGCACATGCTTGCTTTTTTCCTCGGATAAACGCTGCATTCCCAAATTTGATTCGAAATACGGATCGCACTCGGCCATGCAAGTCAATGAGTCTGTGAAAACCATTGAGCTGCTCTCAGATGAGAGCAGTCCGATATCCACAGACTGACTGAGTGGATAGTTTTTTTCACCACCTTCTTCTCATCCAATCATACTGTGCCCACACGCTGATCAGAATTTGATCAGAGTTTGATCAGAGTATCATTTGCTTAAGTGACCTCATTCTCTTGTATGAGAGAATCTACGATCTGCCCTTACATACATATGTTTCTGGCAATTAGAGACTACTCTATTATGTTGTTGCAACAAATATATTCACTGCAAACCAAATTTTGGGGGAAAATTTGGTGTAGTCGGTGAATTTTA
Source organism: Ranitomeya variabilis (assembly GCF_051348905.1). NCBI lineage: Eukaryota > Metazoa > Chordata > Amphibia > Anura > Dendrobatidae > Ranitomeya > Ranitomeya variabilis. Next base: position 51,390,447 of record NC_135239.1, on the reverse strand, counting down.
ATTTTCAACGATCCCCTCATCACCAATTAGTTGCGATGATATCCTCTGTAAATGGCAGATCAGGTTGAGGTCCTCTGTTAGCAAGGAAAATGAAAAATCTTTCCTGCAAAGCTAGTATTAGACAACTTATTGGGAAGTCCAAATAATTATTAGGAACCTCAAATGAAAAAAATGATACTGCACAATTAGTTGTTTTTACAGGCTATGATTCTTTGTAAAATGTCACCACATTCTAACTAATTGTAAGTCGAACATTTGTGATCTTGTCAAAAATGTGTGACTTAGGCAGATCTGAAGCCTGCTTATTGGCATGAGTGGGTTTGAGGAGCTTTGTTGACATTTTCATAAGATAAATGTCGGAAGCTACAGTCATACCAACCTTGGAGGGGTAATAATGCGGTAGTATTAACACGGCTTGTCTCTTGCTGTCTATGCCAATTTATTCTGAAATGTTAATAAATAGACTTTAGCTATAATTAGTTTTCTTATTGCAAATGCAGAGTATCAACACGCTCAACGTAACCATAGCAACGGCAGTATTCATTTTGACTTAAGATTTCTCCATAATATCATTGGAATGTACAAAATCCTAATTGTTAGCAGTTATGAAACACAAACAATTACACATATTTAACATTCGCACCAAGCAAATCCTTCATTTTGCATTTTAGAGCTTTGTGGCAGATTTGTATTATGCTTTATTTTATGATTATTTTATGTAACAAAAAACACACAGTTCAAGGAAGAGAACACGAGGAAACAAAAGTCTATTCAAAGCCGCGTATTGTATCATATTCCATGGCAAGCATGGGACATAAGTTCCTGAGTCAAACTCTTTATTCTTATTTTTTGATTGGACGGTGAATTGTAAAGCTTTTATACCAAATAAAAGATACAATGTACCCAAATATTTTTAATATCAACTTCATCTTGTCAACTAAAAATTGTATGCAATTATATTTAATCGTCAAAGTAGCAACTATTTTCCGTAGAAATAGGTTCTCTCCAAAATACATTTAGGCAACAGCTAGAAATTCAACTTAGAGAATGGCTTGCCTAAGTTTCCCACAGCTGCTGCTGTCCATCATCAATCCAATCCATTGCTACTAAATATGGGCGGAATAGGTAAAATTCAAATTTGTCTGTTTGCTCCTTTTTTTGGGCAAATTAGATTCTTGGAATAGCAAATTTACTGTTCCTTATTATGCTCTGAGGTCTCTCAGGCTGAAATCCCCAGGTATTTCAGGCAAAACCAGGACTTTCTGCTTTGATGAAGCCCAGTAGGGTTTTGCATATGCGTGCAAAGTCATGGTGCATGTCATAACGTTATGACACCATGACCTTTTCTCGCAGATCACTCCTAGGACCTTATCAAAGTCTAGCTTGAGAGTCCTTGGGATTTCAGCACTAGTGGAGGCACTCTTCAGATGCGGCAAGGATCGGATGGGTGACGCGAATGGCCGGAGAGGTGAGTTTAAGGATTTTTTAAATATTTTAATAGCCAGTTACTGTACAGAAAAGTGGACACCAATGGCTGGCATTTTGCTGAATCTGCGCAGAAACCTATTACAAAAATACGCATTATGGTGAATTTTAATTTTTCAAAAATTCGAGTAGAATTCAATTTCACTGAAATTTATCCACCCATCTCTAATTGCTGTGATTAAGAACTATGGCATAGGTTTAAATCACATCTGATTTTTCATTATTGAATATCCTGTACTTTTTGATCCCTTCGCCATCTTGGGTTTTTACATTTTTGAGTTTCTGTTTTTCACTCCTCTTCTTCCCAGAGCCATAACTTTTGTATTTTCCCATCAATATGGCCATGTGAGGGCTTGTTTTTGGCAGGACGAATTATGTTTTTGAACAACCCCATTGATTTTGCCATGCAGTATACTCGAAAGTGGAAAAAAAATCAAAGTGCCATAAAATTGCAAAAAAATTGCAATTGTTTTTTGTTTTGCTTTTTTTTTACCTTGTTCACGAAATGCTAAAACTAACCTACCATTATGGTTCTCCTGGTCATTATGAATTAGTAGTTACCAAAGATGTATAGGTTCTTTTTTATTTAAGTTGTGAAAAAAAATTCAAAGTTTCTTAAAAAAAAATGCTGCCATTTTCTGAGACCCATAGCGTCTCCATTTTTTGTGATCTGAGGCTGGATGAGGGCTTATTTTTTGCGTGCTGAGCTGTCGTTTTTATTGATACCATTTTGGTGTAGATATGATCTTTTGATCGCCTGTTATTGCATTTTAACTTAATGTTGCGGAGACCAAAAAAACATAATTCTGTTTTTATTTTTTTTTTTTTCTCGTTACACTGTTTAGCAGTCGGATTAATTCTTTATATATATTGATAGTTTTATTTTGAATGGGGCAAATGTGGGTTGATTTAAATTTTTGCATTTTTGTATCTTTTTAATATTTTCTAAAACTTTTTTTTTACTTTTTACTTTCGTCATTAGTCTCCATGGGAGATTGAAAGTTGCCATCAGCTGCTCGCTTGTGCTACACAAAGCTGGGCTTCAGATGGATGGGATTAGTGACCTGCTTATGGCGGGACCATGTTAAATGCTGCTTTCAGAGATTGACAGCAGCATTTAACATGTTAACAGCCACGGTTGCATCACGATTCCACGCGTGACTGTTAGGGGCACATGTCAGCTGATGAAATCTGCTGACATGTGCCGGAAAAGTTGCGGGCTCTTCGCCAGGGCTTTCAGCAAACAGGGGGAGGTCACCTTAGACATAACTATACATCTAAGGATGGAAAGGGGTTAATATTGATTTGTTAGTCTTTAAATTCTTTTTTAGCATGCAGTAAGAAAGAAAGATTCATTTTCTAACTGTTGTTCATGGCAGAGAGCTGGAATCCAATTTTTGGTTATGTGTGTCTAGGACTCGTCTTCGAGTTACCCATGATTTTGCAATGCTCGGACACAATATGAGAACCAGCGGTCTGTGGTGGGCAGAGTGATGTACAATGATTCTTTTTGTTTTTAGGATTGTGTTTCTGCCTGATTCCAATGCCTAATACCTTCAGGTCATGCTCTATCCAAATTTGTGTCCAGAACCGCAAGCTTTGAACCATTCTTCTTTTTCACTTATTTGAGAAGGTGAGGCGCAAAGAACCAAAACCAGTTGCACTCACTCTTGTCAGGCTCTCTGTTGGCATTGACATGCTCTTTTACGCTTCCATCCTGGCCTTTCATGAGACAGGAATAACTTTTCTAGGCTACAATCCCTAGAACTGGAGCTGAGGTATCAGCTAAGAGCTTTTCATTTCTATGGGAATAATGGAAGCAGCATAGCTCAGATTGTTTTGGCACCACTTTTTCCCCAAATTATGATTTGCAGAGAATAAATGCACAAAAATTTCAATACTGGAAAGTTTGTAATTGCTTGAGAGAGAGAGAGAACCCAGCTCACCATAAAAGCTTACACTTTTAAGACCAAAGAGAGAGAGAGAGAAGACTCTGTTGACCATAAAAGCTTACACACTACAGGAGAGAGAACACCCAGCTGACCATAAGAGCTTACACTTTACAGGAGAGAGGCAGCACCCTGCTGATCATACGAGTTTACACTTTACAGAATAGAGAGGACCCCAAATGACCATAAGAGTTTACACTCTACAGGTTAGAGAGGACTCAGTTAAACATAAAAGCATTCACTCTAGAGGAGAGAGGGGACTAAGCTGACTATACTCTTTACAAGAGAGAGAGAGCGAGAGAGAGGACCCCACTGACCATGAGAGCTTACACTCTACAGCAGAGGTGTCAAACTGCATTCCTCGAGGGCCGCCAACAGATCATGTTTTCAGGATTTCCTTGGATTGCACAGGTGATAATTTAATCACCTGCACAGAATGATTCCAGCACCTTGTGGAATGCTAAGGAAATCCTGAAAACATGACCTTGGCGGCCCTCGAGGAATGCAGTTTGACTCCTCTGCTCTACAGGATAGAGAGGACTCGGTTGACTATAAAAGCATACACTCTAGAGGAGAGAGAGGACCAACCTGACTATACACTTTACAGGAGAGAGTGAGAGGACCTCACTGGCCATAAGAGCTTACACTCTACAGGAGAAAGAGAGGACCTCACTGACCATTAGAGCTTACATTCTACAGGATAGAGAGGACTCGGTTGACCATAAAAGCATTCACCCTAGAGGAGAGAGGGGACCAAGCTGACCATAAGAGATTACACTTTACAGAAGAGAGTGAGAGAGGACCCAGCTTATCATAAGACCTTACACTTTACAATATAGAGAGGAACTCGCTGACCATAAGAGCATACAATCTACAGAAGAGAGAGCGTGGACCCCACAGATCAGAGCTTACACTGTACAGAAGAGAGAGGACCCTACTCTCATCTCTACTCATAGTTCAATCACAAAAAAGCTGCAGTCGCTACTCTGCTTTAACATCAAGTTTTGTACTCTAGTCACAAATAAAGCTGCGGTCAATATTCTGCTGTTACATTAAATATTGTACTATCCAGAACTGCAGTCACTTTTCTGCTGTCATATCATGTCTTATGCTCAAATGACATCCAGAGCTGCAGTCTCCATTGTGCTGTTAGATCAACTGTTACAGTTATATCCAGAGTATCAGTTACTAATCTGCTATTACATTACATCTTATACTCCAGTCACATCTAGAGCTGCAATCACTATTCTGCTTTTACAGAATCTCTTGTACCCAAGCCACATCCTGAGCTACAGTCGCAATTATACTATTACTACATCTTGTAGTCCAGTCGCTGCAGTCACTTTTTTGCTCTTACATCATATTTTATGCTCCAGTGCCATCCAGAGCTGCTGTCACTATTCTTCTGTTACATCATGTCTTATACAGTCACATCGAGCGCTGCAATCATTACTCTTCTGTTATATCATGTCTTTTATTTCTTTCACATTCAGAGCTGCAGTGACAATATGTGTATATAGAATTTGACAGCATATCTCACAGTGAATTTATTGTCCCAATACTATGAACACTTTATCGAGTCTATTCTTTTAGTTCTCTTATTTAATTTTTTAGGCCATATGTTGAGGGTGTGACATGAAGGCATGGTTTTTAAAAGTGTCACGATTAATCTCAGTAAACATTTTGGACAGTGATTTTTTGGTTGAGTTGTCCAGAAAAATACCTGCAGACCAAATCCACAAATTAAAGAAGTTGTCCATTCTTCAACTACAAGTCTGCAGTGAAGTCTGCAGACTTGTGCATCCTCACATCTCGCACATTCCATGCAGTTAATAGCCCTCAGTGTCTGTACTGCTACATACTTAGGCTGTTAACTGGTTCATAAACACAAGGAATACAAAGCAAGCAGAGAAATTGTAACCATGTGACCATGATGAAAATAAATCAGTCAAAAAAAGTATACATAACAGCCTGCAAGCTATGGATATAATAGGACAACACCCATGCTGAAACAGCAAAGAACAACCACTGAAAAAATGGTGTACAACGTCCGTGTAAAAAGGATATAAACTTTATTAAATAGATTTACAGATATAACAAGTAAGACTGACAGTGATGGGACAAACGGCCTATAGCCACCGTGGACCACCTGGAGACATAAAAGAACTCCTCATATGTAACAATGCACAGTATGCAAGGACGAGAATTAACTCATAAGGATAAATAAATATTAGTATAAGCAGACATATACGGCATGTAGATACATGGTCAATACATAGGGAACATACCCAAGATGTAGCTGAGGAGAAAAAACGGCTCCAGCTCACCCCGACGCGCGTTTCGGAGATCCTTCTTCAGGGGGCGTGCCATGACATAAAAGGGCTTGTTTAAATAGTAGCCGCAGAACGAATAAGCCAATAATATCTGTGCTGTGCTGGTTCATGCAGCATTATATGAACACCCGATCCTTACACTATGGCTGGTCCAAATAACTAAAGCAATTGTTACCATGCAATTGTTGCATTTTAACTTAATGTTGCGGAGACCAAAAAAACATAATTCTGTTTTTTTTTTTTTTTTTTTTTTTTCTCGTTACACCATTTAGCAGTCGGATTAATTCTTTATATATATTGATAGTTTTATTTTGAATGGGGCAATGGTTACCATGCACCTCTCATGTCTCCCTTTTTCCTATAGATTGTAAGCTTGTGAGCAGGGCCCTCTCTCCTATTGGTATCTATTTTGAAATATTATTTTTGTTATGCTGTAATGTCTATTGTCTGTACAAATCCCCTCTATAATTTGTAAAGCGCTGCGGAATATGTTGGCGCTATATAAATAAAATTATTATTAATATTATTGTGAGCTGTGAGAATTCTGAGGTGCCAGGTCCAGAAATGTCAGTGATGTGACTGCAAGAATGTGACTCCAGGCCACATTCCAACTAGAGTGTTTCAGATTTTAGGTCATTGTCTTGCTGGAAGAGCCAGCCACAACCCATTTTTAATGTCCTGGCGGTGGGAAGGAGGTTGTCACTCAGGATTTTACTGTACATGGCTCCATCCATTCTCCCATTGATGCGGTGAAGTAGTCCTGTGCCCTTAGCATAGAAACACCCCAAAACATAATGTTTCCACCTCCATGCTTGACAGTGGGGACAGTGTTCTTTGGGTCATGGGCAGCATTTCTCTTCCTCCAAACACTGCGAGTTGAGTTAATGCCAAAGACCTCAATTTTTGTCTCATCTGAAAATAGCATCTTCTCCCAATCACTCAGAGAATCATCCAGGTGTTTATTGGCAAACTTCAGACGGGCCTGCACATGTGCCTTCTTGAGCAGGGGGACCTTGTGGGCACTGCAGGATTTTAAACCTTTTCGGCGTAATCTGTTACCAATAGTGTTGAGCATTCCGATACTGCAAATATCGGGTATCGGCCGATATTCGCTGTATCGGAATTCCAATACCGAGTTCAGATATTTTTGCGATATAAGAAATCGGAATCAGAAGTTCCTATAGTGAAATTATGCAGTATAATGAAGTGTGGGTGGTGCGTGGGCAGTGCGTGGGCGGAGACTGCCTGTGTGCGTGTGCGCGTGTGCGGGCGGTGTCTATGCATGACCGTGGGGCTCTCTGCGTGTGTGCGGGGTCTCTGTGTGGCGTGCGGGGTGTCTCTGTGTGGCGTGTCTCTGTGCGGCGTGCGGGGTGTCTCTGTGCAGCGTGTCTCTGTGCAGCGTGCGGGGTGTCTCTGTGTGGCGTGCGGGGTGTCTGCGGCGTGCGGAGGGTCTTTGTGCGGCATGGGGGGTCTCTGTGCGGTGTGGGGGGGTCTCTGTGCGGCATGCAGGGTGTCTCTGTGCGGTGTGTCTCTGTGCGGCGTGTCTCTCTGGCGTGCGGGGTGTCTCAGTGCGGGCATCGTCCAATGGGACTACAAGTCCCATCGGACGATGCCTGCTACACTGACAGTGATTGACACATTAGCCAATGATGGGACAGTAGTAGTCCCATCATCCGGCTAATGTGTTGAATTAAAAAAAAATACTCCATACATGCTACATGCATACATACATACTACATACATGCTACATACATACATGCTACATACATACATACTACATACATGTCAGCACGAAAAAACGTTCAAGTGAACTTTTTTTGTCCATCGCGTATGCCATTTTTTACCGTAGATGCGCGGCTGAGACTCCGCCCCCTCCTCCCCGCACTACAGAATGGGCAGCGGATGTGTTGAAAAACTGCATCCACTGCTCACGTCGTGCACAAATTTCACAACGTGCGTCGGCCCGACGCATAGTGACGGACCCGTTGTTAGGGGTTGAGATTCCGCCTCTGCACAGGGGGAATCTTGAGCCATCTCCGCTGCAGTCTCCCATCCTTCTCCAGCCGCAGTGGAGCCTGCTCAGCAGAGATGTTGGTCCCAGCATCTTGCTCAGTCTGACTCTGTCCAAAGGGTTACTGCTGCTTTTCCAGCTTCTGCCATTAAAGCCAGTACTGGGCAGCGGTGAGCAGACGCTTCTGGGACTAAGTCCTGCTTTTGTCATTCTGAGCATGCCCAGAGTAAGATCTCTCAGTGGAGATCGAGGGTCACATGTTCAGATACTGCAGCCAAATTTATTGGTCCTTCTAGGAAGGTCCTGTACATGCTGCAGCTATTTAAGGCTAGCATGGCCGCACGGCCATGCGCTAGTATTGAATCAGTTTTGTGCATGCGCCAGTGTGGTCACATTTATGTGTGTGTTCAGGGACTCGGCTGAAATAAGCCCCTAGAATGCCGGCACCTCCGGCGAGGAGATTGTGTGTGTGGATCTAGGGCCCCGGCTGAAATAAGCCCCTAGAATACCGGCTTCTCCGGTGAGGAGATTGTATGTGTGTGTGACCTCAGACTGCCTTCAGCTCGGCAGTTAGCTGTGAACTCCTGTGGGGTTAACAGGGCACAGCGTCTTGTTTCCGTGTGACTCTATGAAGTAACAGAGGTCGCTTAAACCGCAATATAGTGCCGTCATTTGCTAGCAGCAGGTTCCTCCTGCACGGTGGACCCCGGGCTGCGAACACACCAATAATAACATCTATATTTACTCGGTGCATTCCGCTAGCCCTAACACCCGTACCGACGCAAGTGTGAAACAGGCCTTTATGAGCGTTGAATTAAAAAAAAAAAAATGGAAAAAAATGGCATGGGCTCCCATAAAATTTTCTGCGCCAGAGAGGGAAAGCCGACAGCCGGGGGCCATTATTTGCAGCCTGTGATGAATATCAGCCCGCAGCTGTCTGTGTAGCCTTTACTGGCTATTAAAATAGGGGGACCCCCCCAAAAAATGACGTGTGGTCCCCTTATATTTTATAGCCAGAAAGGCTATGCAGACAGCTGTGGGCTGATATTCATAGCCTAGAGAGGGGCCATGGATATTGGCCCCCCCAGCTACAAATACCAGTCCACAGCTGCCCGGAAAATGGCGCATCTGTAAGATGCGCCAATTCCGACACTTAGCTCCTCTCTTCCCACTCCCGTGTAGGGGTGGGATATGGGGTAATAAAGGGTTAATGTCACCTTGCTATTGTAAGGTGACATTAAGCCGGGTTAATAACGGAGAGGCGTCAATAAGATGCCTATCCGTTATTAATCCAATAGTAAGAAAGGGTTAATAAAACACACACACATTAGAAAAAAGTATTTTAATATTCTTCATTTAACCATACCTACCATACTTCAGCGCCTGCAAAAAACGTAAAATAATAAACCGTATACTACCTGTCCGCCATAGTCCAATTAATAACGAGTGTCCCACGACGATCTCCCCTATAGAACAGTGACATCGGGTGATGTCACTGCTCTATAGGACCCTCAGTGATACACTGACAGGAGACAATGGCTCCTGCAGTGTATCACTGAGGTTACCTGAGTTCAAAGTCTCACTTTATGGCAATTGCTGCCTGGGAAAATTTCTCATACAGCAATGCCATTAAGTGAGACTAGGGACTTTTTTTTTTTACAGCGGAGGAGGAATACCTTCCTCCCGTCATTGTGTATCTGGGTCCCCTGGAGAGCGGTTGCAACAGCTGTTGCTGCCGTTCTCCACAGGAGATCGTCGTGGGACACTCGTGGATTTCTGAGGACAGGGAGTATATTGGTTGTTTGTTTTTTTCATATTTTTTACAGATGACACTGGCTTCGGGGATGAAAATGACAAGTAATGGTGAGTATGTAATCTATGTTTAATGTACTGTATGTCTATATGTATGTCATTTATGTCATTTATGAATGTAAAATGTATGTATGTATGTATGCAGTATGTATGTAGTATGTATGTATCTACGCACGCAGTATGTATGTAGTATGTATGTATGTAGCATGTATGTAGCATGTATGTAGTATGAATGTATGTAGCATGTATGTAGCATGTATGTAGTATGTATGTAGTATGTATGTACGCAGTATGTATGTATGTAGTATGGTAGTATGTATGTAGTATGTATGTATGTAGCATGTATGTAGCATGTATGTATGTAGCATGTCTGTATGTAGCATGTCTGTATGTAGCATGTATGCAGCATGTATGTAGCATGTATGTATGTATGGAGAATTTTTTTTTATTTTCATTCAACACATTAGCCCGATGATGGGACTACTACTGTCCCATCATTGGCTAATGTGTCAATCACTGTCAGTGTAGCAGGCATCGTCCGATGGGACTTGTAGTCCCATCGGACGATGCCTGCACTGAGACACCCCGCACGCCGCACAGATACCCCCCCACGCCACACAGAGACCCCCCATGCAGCACAGAGACCCCCTCCCCACGCCGCACAGAGACCCCCTCCCCACGCCACACAGAGACCCATTCCCCACGCCGCACAGAGACCCCCCCATTCCGCATAGAGCCCGGGCAGCCCCGGCATGCCGCATAGATCCCCTGCACGCCGCATACAGCCCCAGAAGGCACGTACAGATCCCTGGCAGGCCCGCACAGACCCCGCCCGCAGACACAGAGACTCAGTGTCCACCCACACACCGCCCACACACTGCCCACACTCTTCCCCCCTCCGGCACAGCATTTAGAAGGACAGAAAGGGCTTATTTACGTTCTGATATTTGTGTCCCATTGACTTGCATTGGTATCGGGTATCGGTATCGGCGATATCCAATATTTTTTGGATATCGGCCGATCCAATCCGATACCGATACTTTTGAATATCAGAAGGTATCGCTCAACACTAGTTACCAATGGTTTTCTTGGTGATTGTGGTCCCAGCTGCCTTGAGATCATTAACAAGTTCCCCCTGTGTAGTTTTAGGCTGATCTCTCACTTTCCTCATGATCAAGGATACCCCACGTGGTGAGATTTTGCCTGGTACCCCAGATCGATGTCGATTGACAGTCATTTTGTATTTCTTCCATCCAGCATCTTACTCCATTCCAGCTTTGTGTAGGTCTATGATCTTGTCCCTATAAAGCTCTTTGGTCTTGCCCATGTTGTAGAGGTTTGAGTCTTGCTGATTAATTGAGTCTGTGGACAGGAGCCTTTTATAAAGGTGACTATGTAAGACAGCTATCTTTAATGCAGGTAACAAGTTGATTAGGAGCATATAACTGGCCAATAGGAGCCAGAACTCATAATGGTGGGTAGGGGATGAAATACTTATTTCTCACTGCAAAATGCAAATACATTTATATCATATATACAATGTGATTTTATGGATTTTATTTTTGATGTTATATCTCAATGTTAAAATTAACCTACCTTTAAAATCACAGAGTGTTCATGTCTTTGTCAGTGGGCAAAGTTACAAAATCAGCAAGGGATCAAATAACTATTTCCTTCACTGTATGATTGATGGGAAATAGATGGATTGGAACCATCTTATTGGGATCTGTCCCGGGTTCGTCTTTTGTATATGCCATTAATATAAACTATGCCATGTCCATATTGGATAGCTCTTTTTTTGTTTCTTCATTTCTAATTTGCCTTCCGCACTCTCTATATATCCCTGAACCTTTGTCTATCTCCTCCCTTTTTGCTGTGTTGCAAACAGGAAGATTCACAAGTTTGAATGGCAAAAATAGAGATATTCTAAGTTGTTTTGTCCTTCTCATGGGCCATGTATTATTAAAAGCTGGCTTTGTAGTCCGGATGCCCTTGTTTGGTTTAGGTTATACAGGTCAAAATAAAACAGCCCTACTCAACGAATCACCAGCGGATAAATAGAAGGTTGAATATACCACTTCAAACTAAAGCTGACAATACATCTTATGTTAAAGGAAAGCGTTAGCATTGAATCTTCTACTCATGGAGAGGAGTGTTATAAATTTAGAATGCATTAATTCATCGGTTCCAAGGGCAAAGCAATCTCTAACACTTATGTTGAAGGTAAATGTATTTGTTTGCAAATCAAGGCCAATCCTTCTATTATTCATAGACTCATCAAAAGCCCCTTATAATTCTCTAAAATCCATTTAGTATATTTCCAATAGCGACATCACTAGTGCTAAATATTTTAAAATAAAAGTTGACAGTAATGTACAAGGCATTCATTCCTCAGCCTATAACTATTTAAACTTTGTCTGAATAGCTTTAAAAACTTTCTTTATTATTACATTATATCACTTTTTTGTATATCACTTGTATCACAAACACATTTTCAGAAACATTTTTCGACTCTATGTCACTGTTACTGAGCCTTTTATTGAATATTGTACATATTCCTGCAGATTTTATAAATTCTGCCTTCTAGTCACCATATAAAGGGCACTTTATGATGTCTGCAATTGTCCATAAAGAGCCGGATGGACCACAAGGTGCTCATATTTAGGCATGAATTTGGGTGCAGTTCATGTGACTGTTCAGCCAAAATCTCTTGCCAAGTCCTCTGGTGTTTGCAGGTGTAAGTCGTATACAAGGGTATGTTCCTCAGGATATAGCGAAGTCACAGGTGAGAAAACCGAGTCCTACACAGTTCGCTCACCATAATTATTTTACTTAGTTATATGGATGACTCAACCAGATAATAGAAAACATTCAAAACATTATACAGACATTCAGCCAGCATACAGAAACCCTTGTGTTACACAGCGTGCCACTCAAACAATCTGTACCTACTATGCTTTCTATAAATCTACCTACTGGTGTGCCTGTCTAAACTGGCTGCCTTTTACCTATTAATACCCTGAGAACTGAGACAATTATGTAATGTGTAATGTATGGGCTAGCCTGCGGTACAGCAAAACAGTTTACAATCTTATAGTCAATTACCTCTATCTCCCAAGCAAATATCCTTTCCCCATTGCGATGTGACTTCAATGAACTCAGATGAATAGTCCACCCTCAACTATACCGAACTATAACTATACCAACAATACCCTAACAGTTAACCAACTGCGACGGCTATTTACAAAGTCTAGTTGAACAATTATTATCCCATACTATAATGTTCCTCAGAAACTCTCTCCTGAAAAAAAGAAGCTAAGATTTGGTCTGAAGTGCGTTGCGTGCCATGCTGGCACCTAGGCGTGGATTACGATTCTTCATTACGGAACAAACATGAAACATTGCAGCAAATCTGAAAGTTTCGGACACTGATTATTGCAATAAATGTGGCCTGAAACAGTCAATCTATATAATTATAGACTCTATGTCAGCCTTGAATATTTTGGCACCAGAATGTAGTGAGGTGCATGCATGGTTGCCTATTGCGGTTGCGCAGGGGGATATAGTTTTCCTACCGACCTGGGTCTGCTCCAGAGAAACAATCGGTGTAAACGGATGGATAGGGGTTCCTTCAGCAGGTAAATAGTACTGTTGATAACTGTCATTTAACTCCTCAAAGTCGTCCACCACCTCTCATGGTCCTGGCCTTTTCCGTCTCTCAGCAGCATTCCTGGCAGAAGTCTCAGCACATCTGGACAGATTTTGGTCATGGACATTGTGGAAACATGGGGAGAGTCAGCTGGTGCCCAGGCCCGCAAGATGAAACCACATGGACCAAGGATCATCCCAACGCACACCCGCTCTCGTTTCCCCATGTGCATAATGCTACTCAGACAACACATGGTAAAGGTAAAACAGTGTGGCAATACTTTAGCAAACCACAAAACAGGCAGATACCACATAGAACAGTCCCAGCAAAATACCCAAGATGGTGTACATGACAGATTCTCACCCTTCCGCAGACACACCAGGATAAGAGCAGCTGTGACTTCAGCGCTTCCAGAGTCGACTACCGCTCCTGTGGCATGCACAGAGAGAGGATGTAATGACAAGCTTAGGAAGATGAAAATCCATTCAGGTACAAGGTGTTATGGTTCTCAATGGCAAGAGAACATAGCCCAGCAAACATAAGTACTAGCTCTTGGAAGGATGGAAACTAAACTGACCATGAACTAAACCTGCCGCACAACTAACAGTAGCCGGGTAGCGTTGCCTGCGTTTTATCCCTAGACGCCCAGCGCCGGCCGGAGGACTAACTAATCCTGGCAGAGGAAAATATAGTCCTGGCTCACCTCTAGAGAAGTTTCCCCGATAGGCAGACAGAGGCCCCCACATATATTGGCGGTGATTTTAGATGAAATGACAAACGTAGTATGAAAATAGGTTTAGCAAAATTGAGGTCCGCTTACTAGATAGCAGGAAGACAGAAAGGGCACTTTCATGGTCAGCTGAAAACCCTATCAAAATACCATCCTGAAATTACTTTAAGACTCTAGTATTAACTCATAACATCAGAGTGGCAATTTCAGATCACAAGAGCTTTCCAGACACAGAAACGAAACTACAGCAGTGAACTGGAACAAAATGCAAAAACAAACGAGGACTAAAGTCCAACTTAGCTGGGAGTTGTCTAGCAGCAGGAACATGCACAGAAAGGCTTCTGATTACAATGTTGACCGGCATGGAAGTGACAGAGGAGCAAGGTTAAATAGCGACTCCCACATCCTGATGGAAACAGGTGAACAGAGGGGATGATGCACACCAGTTCAATTCCACCAGTGGCCACCGGGGGAGCCCAAAATCCAATTTCACAACACAAGGTCAGTTGACCGAACGGTCACAGCCTGGCTTCAGCTTCCAAGTCAGACTACCCCACTTGTGGCTTGCACAGAGAGGAGGTAATGACAAGCTTAGGAAGATGACAGTCCATTCAGGTACAAGGCCAGTTGACCATAGGGACACAACATGGCTTCACCGAACATCTCCATGACACAGGGGACTAGCAGCTTCCAATCTTGGCTTTCTCCAAACATATCCATGGATTTCTGATGGTCAATGGAGCACATCTGTATTCTTTCAGCCGGGGCCATGGTCCTCTAAGCTGGTATCCTGTAGAATGACAAATCTGTGTCCCTCGTGATGGAGCCTTGATGTCTTGGGTGCTGTCCTGTAAAGAGTCTCTGGGCCTTTGGATGTTTGTATGTCTTGGCTGAATATATGTTTCCTGTTACAGAGGCATATAACCTCTTTTTATAGTTAACAACTGTATTTCATCCAGTATTCACAGATAAAGAGGGAAAATGGTGATAAGACCAACTCTCATTGTTTGATTATGTAATCTATTTGCATAGTTTTTCCTCCTCTGTTTTGAAAGGCAACAACCTAGCTTACCTGGACAATGTGTAATCAACATATCAGCAAACATCACTAGTTATCAAGAAAAACAGCGCAATATGTTGCATCAAATGTGAATTTACAAGTCAATATTACAGGCTTATACAAACAAAAGAGTGCTTTCTTAACCAGCCAGAAAGAAAAGCATAAATACAAAAGTCACCATAAAGATAACAGTCTATTCTTCATGGCTTGCTGAAAATAGACGTTTGGTTAATTAAGATGTAATGCTGTATCATCACAGACATGATCAGCTCTACTCTGCCACTGCTCTGGCCTTGGTCGGATGCTTACACTAGAAGATGTTGTCGGATTCCCTTCCGGAACGTCCACTCCCTATTTTCAATAACTGCAGACTGAAATTAAGATGTATGCAGTTTCTTTTTCCTGTGTTTTTCATCATCTCAGATTGTAGCTCCACCTCTGTAACATTCAGTATATATCTTACAGTTCTTCAGTAATGTCTTAGGCAAAAGCAACATTTTGTGACCGAATAACAACATTACTGCCTATGATCAACCATATTTACAATAGGTACAATATTATACTGATGCAAACACAGGTATACTCATTTATACCACCCTGGTGAGGCAACAAACATTTCACACAGGGCTGCAGACAGATGAATATAAGTTCAATTGCCAAGTACCAAGTCAAATAAAGTGCATAAACTTATATGTAAAGAAAAAAAATACCACCTGATGAAGATGGCGTTATGCTGTTGAAACGCGTTGTGGATTAAAGGTGTTTATTCTCTTCACCACTGGCCTCCTGCGACTTTCATCTGAGCCCCCTGCAGACTGTGTTGCAATTTTTTTTTCTCCACACTCCATCCCTCCCTCGAGGGAACACAGCTGGAGCTGCTACAGATGGACCGCATGTAACTCCCCTTACCTACCGACAGGATTATTCCCCAGTGCTCCCCCAGACTGCGCTTCCTTTCCTCTCACTAAACCTATATGTAAGCTTTCAACCTTCTTCCAAAAACCCAGTGTCTGCAAAAGAGCCAAAAGCTGACACTATTGGTAGGCAATAATGTGTATATTTAGTTACCAGCATGAATTAAATGGATGCTGTAATTAGTATTCTACATCTCCTTACACCACAGATCCAGTAAATATACGGCATGGACCTATTTAAATCCTTTTTGATCATTATATTTTCCCTTATTTCAAAACCATTGTGTTACTTTGCCCAAATAGAAATACAACTGCCTCCCCTGGGTGCACAGCAAATGGACATTAAGAAAAGTCTATCAGACTTGACTTTCTATATCTTTAGGATCTTCCTGATATATCTCTGAAAACACCCCTATGAATTTACCTAACTTTTGCTGATTTTCTATCAACTAAGCCAATTTGGTGTTGCCCTATAATTACAGGTCCTTCTCAAAAAATTAGCATATAGTGTTAAATTTCATTATTTACCATAATGTAATGATTACAATTAAACTTTCATATATTATAGATTCATTATCCACCAACTGAAATTTGTCAGGTCTTTTATTGTTTTAATACTGATGATTTTGGCCTACAACTCCTGATAACCCAAAAAACCTGTCTCAATAAATTAGCATATCAAGAAAAGGTTCTCTAAACGACCTATTACCCTAATCTTCTGAATCAACTAATTAACTCTAAACACATGCAAAAGATACCTGAGGCTTTTAAAAACTCCCTGCCTGGTTCATTACTCAAAACCCCCATCATGGGTAAGACTAGCGACCTGACAGATGTCAAGAAGGCCATCATTGACACCCTCAAGCAAGAGGGTAAGACCCAGAAAGAAATTTCTCAACAAATAGGCTGTTCCCAGAGTGCTGTATCAAGGCACCTCAATGGTAAGTCTGTTGGAAGGAAACAATGTGGCAGAAAACGCTGTACAACGAGAAGAGGTGACCGGACCCTGAGGAAGATTGTGGAGAAGGACCGATTCCAGACCTTGGGGAACCTGAGGAAGCAGTGGACTGAGTCTGGTGTGGAAACATCCAGAGCCACCGTGCACAGGCGTGTGCAGGAAATGGGCTACAGGTGCCGCATTCCCCAGGTAAAGCCACAGAGATGCAGCACTGGACTGTTGCTAAGTGGTCCCAAGTACTTTTTTCTGATGAAAGCAAATTTTGCATGTCATTCGGAAATCAAGGTGCCAGAGTCTGGAGGAAGACTGGGGAGAAGGAAATGCCAAAATGCCTGAAGTCCAGTGTCAAGTACCCACAGTCAGTGATGGTGTGGGGTGCCATGTCAGCTGCTGGTGTTGGTCCACTGTGTTTCATCAAGGGCAGGGTCAATGCAGCTAGCTATCAGGAGATTTTGGAGCACTTCATGCTTCCATCGGCTGAAATACTTTATGGAGATGAAGATTTCATTTTTCAGCACGACCTGGCACCTGCTCACAGTGCCAAAACCACTGGTAAATGGTTTACTGACCATGGTATTACTGTGCTCAATTGGCCTGCCAACTCTCCTGACCTTAACCCCATAGAGAATCTGTGGGATATTGTGAAGAGAAAGTTGAGAGATGCAAGACCCAACACTCTGGATGAGCTTAAGGCCGCTATTGAAGCATCCTGGGCCTCCATAACATCTCAGCAGTGTCACAGGCTGATTGCCTCCATGCCACGCCGCATTGAAGCAGTCATTTCTGCCAAAGGATTCCTGACCAAGTATTGAGTGCATAACTGAACATTATTATTTGATGGTTTTTTTGTTTGTTATTAAAAAACACATTTATTTGATTGGACGGGTGAAATATGCTAATTTATTGAGACAGGTTTTTTGGGTTATCAGGAGTTGTAGGCCAAAATCATCAGTATTAAAACAATAAAAGACCTGACAAATTTCAGTTGGTGGATAATGAATCTATAATATATGAAAGTTTAATTGTAATCATTACATTATGGTAAATAATGAAATTTAACACTATATGCTAATTTTTTGAGAAGGACCTGTATATCAATATGATATGAATAGGTGTACCCATATGAATAATATCAAGACAAGAACATAATTCCACACAGAGCATGGAATAAAATATACAGTGGTAGTTATATGTAAAATATGCCCAAGTAATTGCTGAGTCCAGAGAATGTTGAACAAGGGTAATGGAGATGGAAAACCTTCGGAAGTAAAGCACATGTACTTTTGGAGCTAAGAAAAGTTGCAGAAATTGAATTAAGTGCCAGGCGGTGACTGGACAAGATTTTGCTTCTTGTTGGTTCCCAAAATTAACCAAAAAGGGTTGGCCATCCTTTGTCCATTTTTAACTTATATTGATGACTTTTAGGTTTGAAATATTTTTTGCTGTGGTGATTCTTTACAGATTTTGAACCGTTTGACTTTTACAGGCCCTTTGTTTTTCTGCGCATTCATCTGTGGCCATAAATCAACTGAGGGGAGGCAAAGAAAAAAAAGTCCCCAAAGGTGGCCCAAACTTTTAACAATGGGTTTTGGGTCAGTTCAAAGAGAAAGGTAGGGAGAATCCAGCCATTTTTTAGATATATAATGTGTCACTACTCACGGATAAGGTGTGAGGCTAGGTAGTCAAGAGGTCGGAGGCCAAAAGCCAAGAGAGTATGTCATAAGGGTGAGAAAAAGGCATAGTTAGGAAAATGTCCAAGGTCAGAATTCTGAGAAGATAGCAGATCATGACAAAGGGCTAGGCAAATGGATGGTCAAATCAAATGGCAGCTACCAAAGGCAGAGAGCTGGTTAAATAGCCAGGTAATTACTCTGGACATGAGACACATGGATGAAGCCCCAGCATACCCAGCTCCTGATTGGATGACTACATTTCCAGTCCAAACACTGGCAGCTCAACTTGCCCCAGTATCCAATTGAACGGCTGAACTGTCCATGGCCATAATGCCAGCTCAGCATGCCCCGATCCTTGATTAAATGTCAGAAAAGTCATTCTCTGTGCCAGTGTGATCAGAAGAATTGTGACAAAAAAAACAAACCTGGAAATTCCCAAGTACTGTGAAAATATGAGAGCTTAGCCTATGCGTTTCAAACAAAAACATAATTCTTACTCATGGATTCATGAGTAAGGACTATGCTTTAGTTCAAAACACGTAGAAAAAAGCTCTCATATATTAAAAATATGAGAACTTATCCTGTGCGTTTGGAGCTAAAACATAGTTCTTACTCATAGACCCATTAGTAAGAACTATGTTTTACATTGAAACATGTAGGAAAAGTTCTCATATTTTCACAGAACTGTTAATGTCCTGTTTTATCTGAACCTACAATAGAGTTTTTGGATATTGATTATATGAAAAATGGATGGATTCTCAGTAATTTTCACTTGATTACTACCACCTTGCGGGAGCTTTATCTGATCCAAGGATCGCTAGTTACTTCATTTTGGGGGAGTTGAGTAACAACATTTTTCTTGCATCAAATCAGTGTCTTGCCCCCAAAATAGAAGATGTTGAGAAGTTCCTCTGGCACAATTCTGTTTATTTTCACGAATTAATTAACATCTTAATTTAATTTAAAGGTGGAATTTTCCTTTAATATTCAAAAATATGGTTCAAGCCATTAAACATTTCATAGCACAGCAAGATAGATATTTATGTGCTGTTTTATGCTCTTTTCCCACTGCACACACAATGGTAATTTTGCATTCCATTTCCATATATATGGTAAATAGTCTCTCTTCTTTCTTGTTCTCGTGGAAAAAAGGCTGGCGGGAGAAAATCATAACAATTGTGAGAGGCAATATATTGCATATAGCGTAATGTTAAATAATACTTTGTTTACAGCAAAATTTTAAGACACAGAACACTTTTAGAATATACTGCAAACTAAACATCAGCCATCACCCTCAATGGAACAGCCATGTTTTATACCAATGTGTTGATTATAAGGGTTACGGAAGTAATATTGTAAATTTATATTTGCACATGATACGCTACCTATTGGATTTTCCTTTAGTATTTTCTACCATTGAGATGTTTTTAATCCTGCGCTTTGTTCCCTGTAACTTTTTTTATGCAATATATTTACAAAGCTCCAAAAATGTAATTGGGATTATGTGTAAACTGCACAATGGTTTGAATAAGTTTACTAATATAAAATTACCAAAGCAATGAGTGGATATTCATTTGATCGCCACACATGTGCTTGGCTCATAACAGCTAGTTGTCATTCAATCGCTTATTTTCATATACATTGTACAATCCATGTTTTGGAACACATACCTTTGATAATCTGTTCGGCTGTTCCCATGTCTGTGATTTTTGGGAACTAAAAACACAGTGTAAGGTGTTGAGTTACCGCCATCGCACAGGGAGAATCTCGAACCATCTCCACTGCGGTCTCCTATTCTCCTCCAGCCGCTGTGGAGCCTGCTCAGTGGAGACGTCGGGCCCAGCGCCTGGCTCGGACAGATGCTGTGCGTTTGGTTACTGCTGCCCTTCCAGGCTCAGCCATTATAACCAATACTGTTCAGCGGCGAGCAGGCGTCCCTGGGACTAAGTCCTGCTTTTCTCCTTCTGAGCATGCCCAAGGGAAGATCTCTCATTGGAGGTCGGAGGTCACACGCTCAGGTCCTGTAGCAGCTCCTATTGGTCCTTCATGAAGGTCCTGAAGAGCTGCAGCTTTAAAAGGTTTGCATGGCCGCTCGCCATGCGCTAGTATAAATCAGTATTTGTGTGTGTGTGGATGTATGCCTGTTCTGGTGAAAGCTTTGAATCATTCCCATCCCTAGAGTGGTTGAATGCTCGCCAGTATTGTAGATGTCTAGCGCCAGATAGTGCCATCCAGCACCAGGCACAAAATATACTGCGTCTATCCTGCAGTGACCGCCGCTGCGGTACTGTACGCACTCGGTGCAGCTATCTTTAACGTCTCCTGACAATCCGTCAGTGTAGGGTGGGAACTCCCATTTGATCCCAGCATCTGACTCAAGGCATCCTCAGGAGCGGGCTCAGAAGCCTCCGAGGGTCAGAGCGGGATCAACCACCAGCATAGTTGGGGTGAGTTGCAGGGATCCCACTAGTATCCATTTGCTGCGCCCTGTGAATGCTAACAGGGCACAGTGTTATCTTTAATCCCGGCGACTCTGTCAAGCAACAGAGTTCGCTCCTATACAGACCGGGTGACGGTACCCATGTCTATTCAGGCATAGTACCGCCATATAGTGCCGCCATTTACTAGCAGCAGGTTCCACTCCTGCACGGTGGACCCCAGGCTGTGAACGCACCTATACTATCTCTATATTTACTCGGTGCATTCCGCCAGCCTTAACACACAGACCTTAAAATCGCCCCATAGAAATGTTTTTGATCCTAGTCTTAGATCAAACTCGACCATTCAAATCAATGGGTCCCTGAAAAATTGGACAGCTCATATATGTAATCTATGTATCCAAATTCTGTCCATATTTTTCCAATTTAACCCCTTCCCGACATTTGACGTACTATTCCGTCGAGGTGGGGTGGGCCCCCATGACCGCCGACGGGATAGTACGTCATACGCGATCGGCCGCACTCACGGGGGGAGCGCGGCCGATCGCGGCCGGGTGTCGGCTGCATATCGCAGCTGACATCCGGCACTATGTGCCAGGAGCGGTCACGGACCACCCCCGGCACATTAACCCCCGGCACACCGCGATCAAACATGATCGCGGTGTACCGGCGGTACAGGGAAGCATCGCGCAGGGAGGGGGCTCCCTGCGTGCTTCCCTGAGACGATCGGTACAAGGTGATGTACTCACCTCGTACCGAACGTCTTCTCCCTGCAGGCCCCGGATCCAAAATGGCCGAGGGGCTGTATACGGGTCCTGCAGGGAGCACTTCCAGGTCGGAGCAGGCTGCAGATGAAAGCTGCAGCCTGCTCCGATGAAAGTATGATCGCGGATCTGATAGAGTGCTGTGCACACTATCAGACCTGCGATCTGTGATGTCCCCCCCTGGGACAAAGTAAAAAAGTAAAAAAAAAAATTTCCACATTTGTAAAAAAAAAAAAAAAAAATTCCTAAATAAATAATAATAAAAAAAAAAATATTATTCCCATAAATACATTTCTTTATCTAAAAAAACAAACAAAAACAATAAAAGTACACATATTTAGTATCGCCGCGTCCGTAACGACCCAACCTATAAAACTGGCCCACTAGTTAACCCCTTCAGTAAACACCGTAAGAAAAAAAAAAAAAAACGAGGCAAAAAACAACGCTTTATTACCATACCGCCGAACAAAAAGTGGAATAACACGCGATCAAAAAGACGGATATAAATAACCATGTTACCGCTGAAAACGTCATCTTGTCCCGCAAAAAACGAGCCGCCATACAGCATCATCAGCAAAAAAATAAAAAAGTTATAGTCCTCAGAATAAAGCGATGCCAAAATAATTATTTTTTCTATAAAATAGTTTTTATCGTATAAAAGCGTCAAAACATAAAAAAATGATATAAATGAGGTATCGCTGTAATCGTACTGACCCGATGAATAAAACTGCTTTATCAATTTTACCAAGCGCAGAACGGTATAAACGCCTCTCCCAAAAGAAATTCATGAATAGCTGGTTTTTGGTTATTCTGCCTCACAAAAATCGGAATAAAAAGTGATAAAAAATGGTCACGTGTCCGAAAATGTTACCAATAAAAACGTCAACTCGTCCCGCAAAAAACAAGACCTCACATGACTCTGTGGACCAAAATGTGGAAAAATTATAGGTCTCAAAATGTGGAGACACAAAAACTTTTTTGCTATAAAAAGCGTCTTTTAGTCTGGTTTCACACTTGCGTTTTTATCTGCATGCGTTTTTTAAAAAAACCACATGTGTGAAAAAATGCATGTAAACGCGGTAAAACGCATGCGTTTTTATAGAAAAACACAAGAAAACAAGAAAAAAACAAAAAACCCTAACCCTACCCCTAACCCTACCCCTAACCTGAAATACGTGGCACTGAAATACGTGGCACTGAAATATACGTTTATATACGTATATATGTATATAAGTGCCACGATATTTCAGTGGCCACGTATTTAAGTGCCACGTATTTAAGTGCCACGTATTTAAGTGCCACGTATTTAAGTGCAACGTATTTAAGTGCCACGTATTTAAGTGCCACGTATTTCAGTGCCACGTATTTACGTGCCACGTATTTATGTGCCACGTATTTTTCAGTGCCTGAAATACGTGGCACTGAAATACGTGGCACTGAAATATCGTGGCACTGAAATATCGTGGCACTGAAGTATTTACGTGCCACGTATTTTTCAGTGCCTGAAATACGTGGCACTGAAATACGTGGCACTGAAATACGTGGCACTGAAATATCGTGGCACTTAAATACGTGGCACTTAAATACGTGGCACTTAAATACGTGGCTCTTAAATACGTGGCACTTATATACGTGGCACTTATATACGTGGCACTTATGACAGTCAGAAAATGTTCAGTAAACGGTTAGGGGTGAGGTTAGGGGTAGGGTTTCAGGTAGAATTGGGGAGTTTCCACTGTTCAGGCACATCAGGGGCTCTCCAAACGCGACATGGCGTCCAATCTCAATTCCAGCCAATTCTGCGTTGAAAAAGTAAAACAGTGCTCCTTCCCTTCCGAGCTCTCCCGTGCGTCCAAAAAGGGGTTTACCCCAACATATGGGGTATCAGCGTACTAGGGACAAATTGAACAACAACTTCTGGGGTCCAAGTTCTCTTGTTATCCTTGGGAAAATAAAAATTTGGGGGGCTAAAAATCATTTTTGTGGGAAAAAAAATATGTTTTATTTTCACGGCTCTGCGTTGTAAACTGTAGTGAAACACTTGGGGGTTCAAAGTTCTCACAACACATCTAGATAAGTTCCTTGGGAGGTCTAGTTTCCAATATGGGGTCACTTGTGGGGGGTTTGTACTATTTGGGTACATCAGGGGCTCTGCAAATGCAACGTGACGCCTGCAGACCAATCCATTTAAGTCTGCATTCCAAATGGCGCTCCTTCCCTTCCGAGCTCTGTCATGCGCCCAAACAGTGGTTCCCCCCCACATAGGGGGTATCAGCGTACTCAGGACAAATTGGACAACAACTTTTAGGGTCCAATTTATCCTGATACCCTTGTGAAAATACAAAACTGGGGGCTAAATTTCATTTTTGTGGAAAAAAAAAAAATTATTTTCACGGCTCTGCATTATAAACTGTAGTGAAACACTTGGGGGTTCAAAGTTCTCACAACACATCTAGATAAGTTCCTTGGGGGATCTAGTTTCCAATATGGGGTCACTTGTGGGGGGTTTGTACTGTTTGGGTACATCAGGGGCTCTGCAAATGCAACGTGACGCCTGCAGACCAATCCATTTAAGTCTGCATTCCAAATGGCGCTCCTTCCCTTCCGAGCTCTGTCATGCGCCCAAACAGTGGTCCCGCCCCACAAATGGGGTATCAGCGTACTCCAGACAAATTGGACAACAACTTTTGAGGTCCAATTTATCCTGATACCCTTGTGAAAATACAAAACTGGGGGCTAAAAAATCATTTTTGTGAAAAAAAAAATAATTTTTATTTTCACGGCTCTGCGTTATAAACTGTAGTGAAACACTTGGGGGTTCAAAGCTCGCAAAACACATCTAGATAAGTTCCTTAGGGGGTCTACTTTCCAAAATGGTGTCACTTGTGGGGGGGTTTAATGTTTAGGCACATCAGGGGCTCTCCAAACGCAACATGGCATCCCATCTTAATTCCAGTCAATTTTGCATTGAAAAGTAAAATAGCGCTTCTTCCCTTCTGAGCTCTGCTATGCGCCCAAACAATGGTTTACACCCACATATGGGGTATCAGCGTACTCAGGACAAATTGCACAACAACTTTTGTGGTCTAATTTCTTCTCTTACCCTTGGGGAAATAAAAAAATGGGGGTGAAAAGATCATTTTTGTGAAAAAATATGATTTTTTATTTTTACGGCTCTGCATTATAAACTTCTGTGAAGCACTTGTTGGGTCAAAGTGCTCACCACACATCTAGATAAGTTCCTTAAGGGGTCTACTTTCCAAAATGGTGTCACTCGTGGGGGGTTTCAATGTTTAGGCACATTAGGGGCTCTCCAAACGCAACATGGCGTCCCATCTCAATTCCAGTCAATTTTGCATTGAAAAGTCAAATGGCGCTCCTTCCCTTCTGAGCTCTGCCCTGCGCCCAAACAATGGTTTACACCCACATATGGGGTATCAGTGTACTCAGGACAAATTGCACAACAATTTTTGGGGTCCAATTTCTTCTCTTACCCTTGGGAAAATAAAAAATTGGGGGTGAAAAGATCATTTTTGTGAAAAAATATGATTTTTTATTTTTACGGCTCTGCATTATAAACTTCTGTAAAGCACTTGTTGGGTCAAAGTGCTCACCACACATCTAGATAAGTTCCTTAGGGGGTCTACTTTCCAAAATGGTGTCACTTGTTAGGGGTTTCAATGTTTAGGCACATCAAGGGCTCTCTAAATGCAACATGGCGTCCCATCTCAATTCCAGTCAATTTTGCATTGAAAAGTCAAATGGCGCTCCTTCCCTTCCGAGCTCTGCCCTGCGCCCAAACAATGGTTTACACCCACATATGGGGTATCAGCGTACTCAGGACAAATTGCACAACAATTTTTAGGGTCCAATTTCTTCTCTCACCCTTGGGAAAATAAAAAATTGGGGGTGAAAAGATAATTTTTGTGAAAAAATATGATTTTTTATTTTTACGGCTCTGCATTATAAACTTCTGTAAAGCACTTGTTGGGTCAAAGTGCTCACCACACATCTAGATAAGTTCCTTAGGGGGTCTACTTTCCAAAATGGTGTCACTTGTTAGGGGTTTCAATGTTTAGGCACATCAGGGGCTCTCCAAATGCAACATGGCGTCCCATCTCAATTCCAGTCAATTTTGCATTGAAAAGTCAAATGGCGCTCCTTTGCTTCCAAGCTCTGCCATGCGCCTAAACTGTGGTTTACCCCCACATATGGGGTATCAGCGTACTCAGGACAAATTGTACAACAACTTTTGGGGTCTATTTTCTCCTGTTACCCTTGGTAAAATAAAACAAATTGGAGCTGAAATAAATTTTGTGTGAAAAAAAGTTAAATGTTCATTTTTATTTAAACATTCCAAAAATTCCTGTGAAACACCTGAAGGGTTAATAAACTTCTTGAAAGTGGTTTTGAGTACCTTGAGGGGTGCAGTTTTTAGAATGGTGTCACACTTGGGTATTTTATATCATATAGACCCGTCAAAATGACTTCAAATGAGATGTGGTCCCTAAAAAAAAATGGTGTTGTAAAAATGAGAAATTGCTGGTCAACTTTTAACCCTTATAACTCCGTCACAAAAAAAAATTTTGGTTCCAAAATTGTGCTGATGTAAAGTAGACATGTGGGAAATGTTATTTATTAAGTATTTTGTGTGACATATGTCTGTGATTTAAAGGCATAAAAATTCAAAGTTGGAAAATTGCGAAATTTTCAAAATTTTCGCCAAATATTCGTTTTTTTCACAAATAAACGCAAGTTATATCGAAGAAATTTTACCACTATCATGAAGTACAATATGTCACGAGAAAACAATGTCAGAATCGCCAAGATCCGTTGAAGCGTTCCAGAGTTATAACCTCATAAAGGGACAGTGGTCAGAATTGTAAAAATTGGCCCGGTCATTAACGTGCAAACCACCCTTGGTGGTGAAGGGGTTAAAGGCATTGGTCACCAAATTTTTGCTATGTAATTTGAGAGCAATATGATGTAGGACCTGAGACCCTGATTCAAGCAATGTGTCACTTGCTGGGGTGCATACTGTAATTTTGATACAATCACTGCTTTCTCAGATGAAAATGTATCAGATTTCTGTGGACATTGACAGAAAGCTGCTAATCAGTTTTGGGGGGAATTCTTACACGGAGCAGTTGACTAGGAAGCCCGAGAAACCTTGTCCCATAGTGATCATCTCCTGCTGATAAAACACAGATTTTTATCAACATCAACACACAGCCTAATAAGTGACATCACTCGAATCAGGCTCTCTGCCCCTATATCATGCTACTCTCTGATTACATAGCAAAAACCTTCTGACACATTCCCTTTAATGAATGAAAATCCATAATTCTCTACTAAAAAAAAATTGCTATAATGGGACATAAAAATTAAAAATTATTTTAGCCCATGTATTCCCCATTTATTGGATAGTGGATAACTTTTTAATCACTTGTGGTCCAACTGCTGGGACCCACACCAATCCTGAGAGCTCGGTGTTTGAAGATCCCCGTGTGAATGATGCTGAGCTCCATCCTGTGCACACCCGCTCCTTTTATCCATAACGTGACTACTGAAGATAGCCATGCTGCTCTTGTATAGTCTTTGGCTCTCCCTGAAGTGTGAATGTATTGGTATTTGATCATGTATTTATTCTTAATGGGACCACTGGAGATAGCTGGGCACTAGGTTCGGATGCTCTTCAGCACTCCCATAAAAATGAAAGCAGATATGCATATGACCAACCACTGCTCCATACACATGAGCTCTGAGGAGCAATCAGACCCCAGCAATGGGGAAGTTATCCCCTATCTCATGGATAGGACATAACTTCCAAATTTGAGACAACCCATTTAAAGTGATCCTGTCACCAGGTTTGACTGTTACGAGATAAATTGAAATGGAGCACTAGGGCACTCGTAATGTGTGAGATAGGTGCTCAAGTAGTGAGTCAGTGCATGGGGAGAGTGACTCCTAAAGCAACTTCCATCACTCTCCCCATGCGCTGACTCATACAGGATTCCCGGCTGCATCCAGGCTTCCCCAAAACATCATTTGTAACTGATAGAGACAGGATACATGTTTCTCTCAATACCAGTATATTTGTTCTGATGAAGGTCCGGATGTGGACCGAAAACGTTCAACTTGCCTTTATGGATGCACATCAATAAACATTTTCATTGCACGCCAAAATTTCCTTCAGAGTGCCAAGTTTTTTTGGGTTTTGTTACGATATACAGCCACCACTTTTCTATGCCTATTATACAGCGCTCTATAATGCTGTATATCTGCCCTCATCCCAACCTGCAAGATAAGGAAAATAGTATTTATTATACTCACCTGGGGGACGGTCGGGTCCAAGGGGGTCGCTGGTCTTGGTCCAGCTCATTTCTTCTTCTTACGATACCATTCTCCTTCTTGCTTCCTGTGGATGACATCATCCACACAGTGTTCCCCTCCATTGTTCTCCTCCGCAGGCGTACGTCTCTGCCCTGACCAGGACAGAGTAAAGTACTGCAGTGCACATGCATCGAGGGCCTTTTTTACCTTTCCTAGTGCAGTACTTATGTTGGAATACGCCATCCACTTGAAGCAAGAAGACGGCATTGCAAGAAGAAGGGAGGCGCCGGACCAAGACCAGTGACACCCCTCAGACCGAACCGCCCCATATGTGAGTATACTAAAAGGCCTTTTTCTTCTCTTTCAGGTCAAATTAGGGACAGACATACAGCATTATAGAATGTTATATACTGTATCAGCCCTGGAAGAGGCTCAGATTGGTCTTAAACCTCATAGCGGTCAAACCTGGTGACAGATTCCCTTTAATTACATGCAGTTAATTTGTATTTCCTTTGAATTTCTTTTTAAATATGCAAATGTACATAATAAATATTTAGGTGATTTACTGCATGCAACACCACACACTCATTCATGCATATACGGCTATACTTTCTGTATTTGCTATGAAAGTTTCCTTTCTTTGCCCAAAGCAATTATTTGCTTGTTTAGGAAAAGTATTAAGAAGATATAAAAATAAGTCCAGAAAGGTAAAAAAAGATAAAATCATTTTAAGATTTATTCTAGACACTTTATTTTCAGTGGGAATTACTGGAAATGTATCTTTATCGACTGACCTACTTCCTAAATGGGTATCTATGACATAAAATATATTATGTCACTACTACGAAAACATCATTTGTAACCGTTATGATCCATTTGAAACAAAAATCTATCTTAAATTTTATAGTGAGAAGAAAATGTGTCTCCCACATTGGTTTTATATACTCGTGCTTTGCCATGCTTGATTTCTCCATCAAAAATGTAAGCTGTCTGACAATGAGGTTTAAGTTTTATCTAATATAGGGGAATGCACAAGTTTTCTATCCTAATTCCTTGACAAAATATCCATTTTGCTAATCTAAAAAAACCTTTAGATCAAGTGTATATCAACCTAGCCTACAGCAACTGCTAATGGCTGCACTATGTAATGAATGGTAATAGGGCTCCCGAAACGATCTTTGTGACCTCTACAAAGCCTCCATGTGCCTATGAATTCATACAAAGGCAAATAGAGATTTTTCTGTTTCTCAACCAAAGTACCATATTTATTTTATAGAGCATATTCCACCAATCCTTATCACCACACCATAACATTAAGAAGTTTTAACCCCTTCACGTCATAGCCATTTTCTGGTTTTATTTCATTTTCGTTTTTTCCTCCCCTTCTTCCAAGAGTTATGCCTTTTTTATTTTTCTGCTAATGTAACCATATGATGGCTTCTTTTTACAGAACAAGTTGTACTTTTGAATGACACTATTCAAATTACTATGTGATTCAAGGAGTAAAAAAAATTCCAAGTGCGTTAAAAAAAATTATTTTTTTATTTTATTTACCATATTGGCTATATGGTAAAACTGAACTAGCTGTATGATTCTCCTGGTCAGTATGAGTAGATACAAAACATACATAGTATTTTTTATTTCAGTGATGAAAAAATTGGAAATTCGTAAAAAAATTAGCTTTCTTGTGTAGCCATTTTCTGAGACACGTCATATTTTCATTTTTGGGATATTGGGCTGTGTGAGGGATTATATTTTGCGACCTGCGCTAACATTTTTACTGATACCACTTTGGGGTAGATAAAAGGTTTTGATCTCTTATTGCATTTTACTGCAAATGTAATTCTGGCATTTCTATTTATTTCCTCATTAAGCCATTTACCAATCGGAATGATTTATTTTATATTTTGATAGATCGTATGTTTATGCGCTCATCGATGCTAAACATGTGCATTTTTTAATTGTGTTATTTTTAATAGGGCAAAAGGGGGTGATTTTTGTGTTTTTTATATTAAAAAAATGTTTGGGAGGTGGTTTTGAACAGGAATGGTCCATGGAGTCATACAATGATCCATCGGGTTTCTGACTGACTGAATAGGAGGTTGCATCTTTCGTGTGGTGTCTTCATCATTTGGTGAGATTGTTCCATATTACGTTGTTTTGCACCTCCTCTCTCAGATGTGTAGGCATACTAATGGTGATCATCCGTGGTACTGATCTTTTTCACGTCTTTGAGTATTGCTATGCCAGCACGGACAACAGCATGAGATTTATATAGATTTGTGCGTCTGGTTTCCTTGTTGAACTTTGGTTTGGCCTCTAATTGCTTTAGAAACATATGAAACCAACCTGCCTTAAATACTGCTGTTTGGATCTCTTTACTAATAATCGGTCCACCGTTTGATTAACGATTGGTTAATACACGTGTTTGTTTCTATATGTTGTGTTTTGACATTTTAATAGATGTTATTAAATGTTATGTTTTAGGTTCCCTTTTTGCTATTTACTTAAACATTTTTTGAGTAACCCCCTTCTTTAAGTTTGGTTGGCTCTCAACCTTTTTGCTATTTTTATAAAAAAAGTTTCTCTTTTTACTGTATTCATTAGGAAGTTGATGCTACGATCGCCTGATCACTTGTGTGATACATACCAAAGGATCAGCAATGCTATGTATAGTGAAAACCACAATCTCCTAGGAACACAAGCTAAACGCTGACATTAAGAACAGGATTGTAATGATAGGCATTGGGGTCTTTAGCTGTCATGACAAGCCATTGGCACCCTGCGGTAATGTCATGGGTGCATGATCCATGGGTGGAATGACGAACTCCTTGCTGGATGAGATTGACAGTGGCATTTAACAGCTTAACAGAGTCACATGATGGCTGATTGAATCAGCCATAATGTGCAGGGAAAGATATGGGCTCAGCATGCAAGTCCACATCATAGTCAGGGAACCGGCATTTGGGGTATCAGTGCATCATGTCAGTAAGGGGTTAATGGAGCATCAATCAAGTAAGCACTTTATTGCTATATTCAGCCTTTTTGTAGCCATGCAGTAGGGAAACAGGGGCAACATAGTACCTTGTTTTTGTGATTGCCATGGATCCTAATTTTGGGGATAGAAGATAAATAAAATTTTTATAAAACTGGAATTAGTAATACTATGCCATTTGCCAACTTGCTGAAATATAGACAGGAAAGTTGTAATGTCCAAAAAGAGCCTTATCAGTCAACTGTGTTCCAGTACTCATTAGTATATGAAGTGTTCTAGTTAGTTTTTAGTAATGAATTTACATAGTGAAAAGTTGAGAAGTTGGCTCACAACTGGAAGATGCATTGACGGACATAGTCCATTGATGTACACAATGAGATTGGGTGTTTGCCATTACTATTATTGAAAACATTCAAAACCATCTTTACTGTATAAATGAAAACAGTTAACATTAAATTATTGTATTCATTTTTACCTATTTATTGCCATCTTAAATGGCCAATCTAAGTATATTAAACTAGAAAAAAATGTGGCTTTTATTTGGATTCCATTGGTTAAATATTTTTTTTTTACATTTATGACAAATGTATAAAAACCTTGTATTTTTTTAAATGATCAGTTTATGGTTTGGGTGATTATAAATATAAATATACCAAATTTCCAAATATCTACATGACTTTTATGACTTTGTGTTATTAAAAAAATTTTTGTGGCTTTTTTTAGTCAAAATTTAGAGTGGATTTAATAGAAATGTAAAACACAGAAATGTGAAAAATAAATTAAGTCCTTCTTTCTCATGGATTGAGTTCTGGCATGGGTAAAAAAAAACAATACAAAATCTATACCATAAAGCAATTCTCAACTCAGAATGGAAAAGTGACTATGCATTTCACAATACTGTTACCTCCCACTGCCTTGAATGTTGTAATTTCTGCTTCTAATAAGGCCATGTCAGTGGCATATGAAGTTCATATGTTAACGACATGTCTCCTACCTTTGCTATCTATCCCACAGCATAGGAAAGACAGGGGAGGTGTGATTTAGACCTATCCCTGCACTCCTCATACGACTTTAACCCTCTTGGAAGCAGGAGGAAGAAAATGCTGATCTGAGCAGAGGAGGCAGCAGGCGGCAAGAGGAGGGTACCAGGTAGGATGACTACATATGAGAAATGTGTAGTTAATTTAAAGTCCAAGGATTACTATAAGAACGCAGATGGTCGTATTTCTCATGTGAGGACCATATCGCAATCCTCCAACTGACCGTCGGCTCTCCTGACCTGAGCGTGACAGCTGCATAGAAATACATCACACTGTCACGCTCAGGTCAGAAGAGGTGCCGGGCCAGTCCGTGCACTGCAATGTTATCCTTGCTCGAGAAATACGTCTATCTGCGCCCTAAATTGCATGCATGCTTCCAGACGGAACTACCTTTTTACTGGGACAGTTAAAACCATCAACCTTGTTAATTATGGTACTTAACAAAGAGAAAACAAAGGGGGTTCATATCTATACTTATTCTCTTTATTTAACACAGCCATTAAAGCTGGGATAAATACCCTGCAGTTTGGGGGTTGCATGTGCTTCCGAGCCACCACTGGCACCATCTGTTCTTGAGAGATAAAAAGAGAGCTGTGTCAGATGTAACTCTCCATTCATACTTTATGATGGACATAGAATTCTTAACTGTTTCCATATTTTTTAAAAGTACAATATAGATGCAACTCCTTTTCTCTGGAGATCAAGGAATACCCTTTTCCACAAAAATCGAAGCTCAAGAATTTGCATTCCACACTTATCAGATATTTACGACATGTAGTACTGATGTGTTTTAATTGGGTTCTTGCAAAGGGTACATTCCATGGGGGACCAAAAATGAACCCTAGCGTTACAAAAGCACTCCCATCAAAGTTTGTATCCTCTTATTATATTGCAGTCATCATATTATATGGCACTGTGTACTTACAATTGCACAATTTGCCTTTCTACCCAGTAATCTTTTCTCTTTGTAGAAACAGGAAGTCTCTTTTCCCAGCAAAAATCATTCACTACTTCATTTCTTGACCCAGCTGCCCTCTCCTCATGACTCATGCAGTGACTCATGACTCATGCAGGGAAAATTGATTTCCTGTTTCTACATAGAGTTTAGATGGATTCAGCTAGTTAGGGTACTGTCACACAGTGGCACTTTGGTCGCTACAACGGCACGATCCGTGATGTTCCAGCGATATAGTTACGATCTCGCTGTGTCTGACACGCTAATGCGATCAGGGACCCCGCTGAGAATCGTACGTCGTAGCGGATCGTTTGAAACTTTATTTCGTCGTCAAGTGTCCCGCTGTGGCGGCATGATCGCAGCGTGTAACAAAGGTGTGCACGATATTCCCAATGTCCCGTATGACTTCTACATTGCATCTACGTCATGAAATTATCGCTCCAGCGCCGTGCATTGCAAAGTGTGACCGCAGTCTACGACGCTGGAGCGATAATTAAGCAACACTGCAACATCACGGATCGTGCCGTCGTAGCGACCAAAGTGCCACTGTGAGACAGTACCCTTAGTGTGTAATCACGTGATGTCATAGACCTACTGGAAAAGAGAAAAATTAACTGGGTAAAAGGACAAAATGAGCAATCGTAAGTACACAGTGCTATATAATATGATGATTACAATATACTAAGAGGATTAAAACTTTGATGTGAGTAGTGCTTTTCTAAAGGATGGGACACTTTCAGTTGTATTTGATTTGTTGCCAACATTTTGAAAACTGTCTTCTTCACCCAAATGGGGTTTGCAGAAATTCATACACTTGCTATGTAAACTACCCCAATTAAGATATACAGAATGAATTTTCAGTCACAATTATGTTTATCATGTGTTAGCATGTTCCTAAAACTGATATAATCCTAATATTTCCTACATCGACCCATTACCTCGAGAGTGTAGCTGTCAATCACAAATGTCAGTATGACTGTACTCTAGTGTGGCGAAACAACTA
This sequence comes from Ranitomeya variabilis, assembly GCF_051348905.1. NCBI lineage: Eukaryota > Metazoa > Chordata > Amphibia > Anura > Dendrobatidae > Ranitomeya > Ranitomeya variabilis. The sequence continues at coordinate 51,356,345 of NC_135239.1, read as the reverse complement.
ATCTCATAAGCAATGGGGTAAAGATATGAGAATATTTCATAGTAGTTCTTCAATGAAGTTATATTGTAAGTAAAATAGAGTTACATTTTTTTTAGGTGCAAGAAATTCTAAAACACAAACAATACTGTTGATTATGAAGTGACAGGGTCAAGATGACACTTTTTTCTGCTTTACTTAGCATTAAGATGGCATGTCTGGCTGACCTACTCTACAGATCCAATGTAACATAGAGAATTTTGTGAGGGCAATGTGCAGTCTATGCCATATCACTTTGAGCAGCATGAAACACAGCTTGTCAAAATTTTTACACTTGAAACCCAGAGACTGAGCTAAAGAATAAAGCACATTATTTTTTATGATGAGCAAGGCTCTTGAGCTTCGGCGAGTAAACGAGCTCCCCACCTAGTACAGATATCTTTATAAAACATCAATGAAGACTTGATTAGAAAAAGCCTCATTATTGAGCAGAAAATGCTGTCGATTTGCCTCTAATTACACCGTAACACATCTACAGCTCACAATAAGCGATCACCAGTGTTAATCAAGGCGTAGAAATATTTCCACTTTATAATCAATTATCTTCTACACAATCACTAAATAAGTCTGAACAAATGCGGGGTCATGATAGAGTTTTGCTGGTAACTCAGCAAATGTGTCTGATTTTGTCTCTATTGAAATCTAGTTGAACTAGTTTCCTTCTTAAAATCCCTGAAGTGGATGGTCCCAATGATCTCAGATGAGACATTAAATCATTAGCATAAGTTATGAATAGTGATAAACCTTCCAATATGTATCAAAATGAGATAATCAGTACACACATTGTAATATCCAATAAGTCTTATAGAATTCAAAATAGTATATCAATTTAGTCCAGTGTTGCAAAATTGGGACAGGGCTAAGAAGAGCTTTAGAAAAAATGGATAATACAAACATGGACACCTGGTACTTTATGATACTGATAAAAAAATGAGAAATTAAAGGGGTAATCTGGAAAAAAAAAAAACCTTGTATCCAAGGGACTGCAGATCAAACACATAACAAGCTCAGTCATACTCAACTATCGGCACCTACCTGGATCTAGCAAAGCATAGTCTATGCAAGGCAGGAGGCATTGATATCACCATGCCACAGCCGCAGAATGGCTAACATATGGGATTGGCTGCAGTGATCAGGTGACTTTGAGCAATATGTCATCATAAAAGATCCAACGGCGTGCTGCTCACACCACCTGAACATCACAGTCAATCACAGTGGTCCAGCGACTGGTGGAAAAATGACATCACTGCTCTCTGTCTCTGTGCAGACCATAGAATGACCTGCAGTGGAGCTAGGTAGGTATCTATAGGGGAATATTATTTAGTTTTTTTAATGTTACATATCCAGTCTCTTGGGAAAAATTTTCTTTTTTTCTTGACAAACCCTTTGAGTTGGGTAAAGTTGAAATAGGATTGTCCAATTTTGTAAGTTTCTGTGTGATGAATTCTCCCAGGACTTGTTTAGAAGAGGAGATTTTTTCTTTTCAGATAATTCTCAATACAAAATAAGAAAAATCTATCAATATCAAAAGTTATATAGTACACAATAAGACTTTGCCTCAATTTGAAGGAAAATGCTCAGCAGAAGAGCCAATAAGGCACTATCTAAATTGTGCTAATCTTTTTCTATGTGTTTAGGGATCTTAGCAGGTGTTGCCTGCATCTGTACAGTTAGACCATATTGGTATGGTGATGGTCCATTTCTTACTGTAGCTAGGTTTTGACCTTTATCTAATGACCTTAAGAGGAATTACTGAGAATACACTTGGTGAGGATCGTCCATTTTTGTGCAATAATGTTGCTCCTTATTTTTCTCTGATATGTTGCTGTTATTAATACACGCTCACTCCTCTCAATGTTGCTTGACAGAGGTCAGTAAGAAGGAAGATTTGAAAAAGAGGTCTGACAGCACCCAATACAAGGCAACACAATGTTAACTTCCACCTAGAAAAAATGCAGACAAGCTAAAACGCCTCAAGGATTGTTTTGGGAAACTGATTACGGTTTTGGAAGGTGGTAAATTTCACATTACCAATTATTCCAGCAGTGAAATCAAAAGGAGGACTACCTTCAGTTATCAATGAATGTATGCCACTAATTCCGGAGAGGGAATTGTCTAAATTTGACATTATTTACTTGCGAGCTGTCCTCTATAGCCACTATTTTGGCATCAGTGACGTTAATTTCATGCTCCACAATATTATGGATGTCCATTAGGTTGTTTTGTGCAAATAGATATTCCCCCATCTTTATTTAAGCATTGTTTATGCCTTTACACAGCTCAGCAAGGTTGGAAGAAAATCTTTGCTTTATCTTGAATAAGTCAAAATGTATGGACCCTTTAAGAACAATTAACAATTTTCTCATTAGTTCAATGGAAACAGTTTGAGATGACGTTGGCATGCATGCAATAAATTCCTTATGTCTACCTAATTGTCCAGATGAGGTCTCTGCTTTATTAAGACTTTGAAAGATGATGAAGTCCCTGAAGGTGGAATAACTTTGACCTATGCTAAAGATCCTGTTGATTTATGCTCTGCAGCTCTGAAGACAGAGAGCAGCAGTAAGTAAGGAAGCCTACACATTTTAGATAAAATTCAAAAAATGGCTGGTTTTGGTAACTAGTTCAATGAAAAAAGGATGTTTTGATCAAAGGATGTTTTGATAATTATTACAATCATTCAAAAGACCAGCATATTGCATTTGTTTAGCTGTTGATCAGAAGTGGCTGCATCTTGAGTGGAAAAATATAATATTGGTCAATTTCCTTTGTGATGTATTTGAAGTCATGAACGAATGAATAGTGATGAGCGAGTATACTCGTTACTCGATATTTCCGAGCATGCTCGGGTGATCTCCGAGTATTTTGGCGTGCTCAGAGATTTAATTTATGTTTACACAGCTGAATGATTTACAGCTGCTAGACAGCCTGAATACATGTGGGGATTCCCTAACAAACAGGCAATTCCTGCATGTGTTCATGTTGCCTAACAGCCGCAAATCATGCAGCTGCGGCGACACAAACATAATCTACGCACACACCCAAATACTTGGAGAACAACCAAGCATGCTCGGAAATCTCGAGTAATGAGCACACTCGCTCATCACTGGTAGCGTCATTAAGTTAATTTACTAGTATATTGTTAGTTATGCACAACATCTAAAGACATATTTTTTATTAACAATATCCACTTTTATAATGGTCACAAGTATTTAATTACTAGCAGGTTGAGATGAGTTACTGGAAGAGTGCCTTTTTTCACTAACACAAGTAATCATCCTCAAAAAATAAATGCTTGCTATTGCAAAAAGAAAAGAAAGATTTACAATATTCTGAACAATTTTGCTAAGTTTACTCCTACTTAAGACTCCAACTAATCATTAATAGTTAATTGGAATGTGCATGGTTGACATTTCAATCATAGCCTAGATTAAGCTTGAAATATTGAACTTGTACCTTTAATAGCTCATTAACATTTAATTTAATCCTATGTGTCTTCCTTTCACAGAAAGTTTAGAGTGTATTAAAGAGCAACACAATAAAGTCATTAAAAGGTTGTTATAACCTACAGCATATACCAAACACAAGTTTTATATATAGTTTTATATTAATTAGATGCAAACATGTAAAATGACACCTGCTCAAAAAACAAAAGTGACAGAAAATAACCCTGTAGCGAAATGGTACAAACCCTTGTTATCGCTAAAAGTTTGGATCTTCATTACTGAACCCCATTTAAGAAAAAAAGATAAAAAATTCCAAAGCGCTTCTACATTTTTCAGTGATTGTGAGTGGTAAATTTAGGTTGATAGCTTTTGCTTTTATTTCTGAAAATAGCTGAAAGCTGAACATTAAGAAAAGTTAACAATTTGTAAACATTGCAGTTTTATGCCTTTGAAACAGATAATTATTAGTGATGAGCGGGTGTACTTGTTGCTCGGGTTTTGCCCAGGCACGCTCGGGTGACCTCCGAGTATTTATGACTGCTTGGAGATTTAGTTTTCATCGCGGCAGCTGAATGATTTACAGCTATTAGCCAGGCTGAGTATATGTGAGGATTCCCTAGCAACCAGGCAACCCCCACATGTACTCAGCCTGGCTAGTAGCTGTAAATGATTCAGCTGCTGCGATGAAAACTAAGTCTCCAAGCAGTTATAAATACTCGGAGGTCACCCAAGCAAGCTCCTGAAAACCCGAGCAACGAGTATACTCGCTCATCACTAATAATTATACTAAAAAAAATATTTTTTAGGATGTTAAAAATTTAGCAGCAATTTTTGGTGTTTTCAAGAAAGTTTCCCAATGCTATATTTGTAGGGACTTATTCAATTTTGAAGTCACTTTAACCCCTTTCGGACGTTGGGCATAATAGTACGCCCAAGTTGGACTACCTCCCTTTGATGTGGGCTCTGGTGCTGAGCTACATCTTTCCCAGCACATGTTAGCTATTTTTGAACATCTGACATGTGCCTCTAACAGCCTTGGGTGGAATTGCAAATATGCTCAAATATGTCATCACTCAGTTTTCTAAAGACCAAGAATAGTAAATCTAGTTATGCGGTAATTTGGGGAAGGATGCATCACTGCCTAACTAGATTTATTTGCCTTTCTAGAGTCTTGAAAAGCTAATTAACATCTAAAATAGGAGTTACAATGGTTTCTGCTGTAAGATAAAGGAGAAATGTAAAAAATGCTTGAATGAAATATTTTTTCTTATTTTCTTGGGAGTGTTCTTTAATATAGAATTTATTTTTGTTGATTTATGAATATATTATTTATTACATTCTTTTTTACTTTATTTTTATACCGTACAACAGAACCTGCTTTTAGCCTGAAAACTGCCAATGAACAGCCAAGGAGCAAAGAGGTCAGTTCAGAGCGTATCTTGACTCCAGAAGACATTTACACAGATATTAAGCTCTGTGCCTATAGGCAGATGCAGAGTGCTTTTCTGCCTGGTTGACATGAAGCTCTTGGATGACATTAAGCAGATGACAAATTTGTCCGTAGCTCAGATTAATATCGCAATTAGTTAAGACATTGATTTGAACGCAGAGAGAAAAATTGCAGAATCTCAACACTACACTGAGTCTTAAATGTCAATTTACTGATGTGAATGGAATGAGATCTGTGTACCTATTCTGCATTTTTGAGAGGAGAAAAAGTACAACCTTTATCAGAATGGTATATCCTTTTAAGGTGATCTGTCAATCACTGCCAGGGTCATGGTGAAAATAACAAGACATATGTCAGATAGTATTTACCCAGAACCGATTGAGAAAAGATCCCAGACCTCAAGACACCTTTACATTTAAATATCAAGACTAGTGAATGGAAGGTCACTTGCAAGATGATTCTATCATCTGATTTATTGTAATTTATGTTGAGGCGGTGGTAGGCTACTTCGCATGAAGAAGACTCCACTGTTCAGTTAAACAGAATAATGCAAATATGATGTTAACTAAATTTTAAAGTGCACAAGCATGTATTTCATTTCCTAGTCTCTGCCTTTAATTTAGAGGTAAATGTCATTCATAGTTCCCCTTGCGGGCATATTGCAGATATGCTTGTCTCTTACAGTTCCCTTAATTCCTACAACAAATTTAGGGGGAAATAGCTAATCAAATGCCAGAGGCTTTAACATTAGCATGATCATTTCCAATCTAAATGGTTATATAGGACATAATATAAATAATTCTAAGGTTTGTCTGGCTGAAATACAGAGGAACATCTTCTGCTATACAAAAGAGCTGAATGAGAAATGTATTTTACTGCTGTCTCCATTTAAAATAGCAGTCCATTTTTTAATTTATCCTGTTTCATTTGTTTTAAATGAGAAAAGTGATCCAATATCACATCTGTAAATGACAAAAATATGTGAATCTTTTTGTTTAGAGGATAATGAGAAAGTGAAATTAGAGTCTGAGGTTTTCAATTAATGGGATGAAAATCAGATATGAGAAGGAGAACCTGTTTTATTTCAAGACTGATCTTCGCCACACATGGCTAAAAAGCGTTACAAAAACATTTCTAAAAAGTTTGAACTCTACTAGGGATGAGTGAACCTATCCTCTAAAAGTTTAGGGTTAGTACCGGACACCTAGTGTCCGATGCTGAACTCGGAACACAGACTTCTCATGGAAGTCTGTTTTAGTGTTCATAGTTCAGATGTTGAATAAAGCTTGTTAAAATGCTGCAGCTAATCAATAAGCTGTCATGTCATGGGTGGCATCAGGCTCTGTTGAAACTGTGTAGGAGACAGGAGACAAACAGATCCCCCACAGGAAGAAGCTAACGCAAAACACGCTTCGGGGTGCTATCCTGATAACCAGGTCATGTATACCCATATTTGAGCATCTATCTTTAACCTCTTACTTTTTAATAGGCATGTATCGCTGCTGTAATTAACAATATCTCTGTACTTTTTTAGTCTTTATCCCTTGGTGTCATGAAAATTACTTTAGGCATGTACAAAATATATTCAATACCTGTGAGCACTGAGCATCTTATTAATAGGTGGAGATATACAGCAATTTATGCACTTTAAATTTATATCTGTATGAGGACTGATGAGCTCTTGTGCACTAAAAATAGCTTAGGATGTATTCATAAAAGTGTATTTGAGATTATCCTTTTTCTAAAGGTTCTATATATTATTTATTTTTCCCTTCTTTTGCTCATATTGGTACCAGCAATATATATTTAGATTTCTTAATTTATACATACAGAACTTTGATCAAATAGGCTATAATACATTTATACATAGAGCCTTATAGGCACTAACTGTACCCACTTTAGGGTCTATCTAAATAGAAACATTGTTTAACCCCTTAATGACCGCCGATACGCCTTTTAACGGTGCCAGTTAAGGGTACTTAAACCGTTAATTAACGGCGCTGTGGAAAAAGTGTATAGCGCCCCCCAGAGTTGAAATTTCCCTGGGGTCTCGGTTGCTGGGGGTAGCCGAGACCCCAAAGAACATGATTCGGGTCAGATTTTACTGACCACAGGGGTTGCGATTGCCGGTAATTAACCATTTACCGGCGACCGCAAAATAAACGCGATTTGCCACTTAATTTCTCTGTCCTCCGATGTGATCACACATCAGAGGACAGAGAAATGGGGTCCCCGATACTTACCCGTGTCTCCCGGTGCTCCTCGTGCTTCCCCATGGGTGCCGCCATCTTTTTCCGGCAAACAAATGGTGGGCGCATGCGCAGTGCGCCCGCTGGCCAGCATCCTGCAGATCATGGGGTCTCGGCTGCCAGGGGTAGCCGAGAACCAAAAGAACATGATCGGGGTCAGTTTTTATCGACCCCTGCTTTGCGATCGCCGGTATTAACAGTTTACCTGCGAAAGCAAAAAAAAGTGCGATGTGTCATTCTCTGTCCTCTGATGTAATCGCACATCAGAGGACAGAGAAATAGGTGGATTGGGGACTCTGTCATACTTACCGGTGTCCCTGGGTCCTCCTGCTTCCCCTCCTGGACGCCGGCTTCTTCCTCCGGTAGGAAAATGGCAGGCACATGCGCAGTGTGCCCACCATGATCTGCCGGCCGGCAGAGGAAGATTCTTCCTCTTGTTTCATTTTGGTCACTGTGATAGATCCTATCACAGTGATCAAAATAAAAAAAGTGAATAACCCCCCTTATCACCCCGTTAGTTAGGAAAAAATAATAAAATAAAAAAGTATGTATTTGCATTTTCCAATTAGGGTTATAGTTGGGCTAAACTGAGCTGGGCTAAAGTTAGGGTAAGGGTTGGGGCTAGGATAAGGGTTATGGTTAGGGTTGGGGCTAAAGTTAGGGTTAGGGTTTGGGCTAAAGTTAGGGTTAGGGCTAGGGTTGGGGCTAAAGTTAGGGTTAGAGTTGGGATTAGGGTTGGGATTAGGGTTTGGATTAGGGTTAGAGTTGGCATTAGGGTTACGTTTGGGCTTAGGGTTAGGTTTGGGATTAGGGTTAGGGGTGTATTGGGATTAGGGTTAGGATTAGGGTTAGGGTTGAGATTAGGATTAGGGGTGTGTTGGGCTTAGGGTTTTGATTAGGGTTATGGTTAAGGTTGGGATTAGGGTTAGGGGTGTTTTGGGGTTAGGGTTGTGATTAGGATTATGTTTAAGGTTGTGATTAGGATTATGGATCTGGTTGGGATTAGGGTTAGGGGTGTGTTGGGGTTACGGTTGGAGTTAGATTTGGGGGTTTCCACTGATTAGGTACATCAGGAGGTCTCCAAACGCGACAGCCAATTTTGTGCTCAAAAAGTCAAATGGTGCTCCTTCCATTCTGAGCTCTGCCGTGCGCCCAAACAGTGGTTTACCCCCACATAAGGGGCATCAGTATACTCAGAACTAATTGGAAAACAACTTTTGTGGTCCAGTTTCTCCTGTTACCCTTGCGAAAATAAGAAAAATTGGGAGCTAAAAAATCATTTTTGTTGAAAAAAATGATTTTTTTTTTTCACGGCTCTGCGTCAAACTTCTGTGAAGCACTTTAAAATGCTCACTACATATCTAGATAAGTTCCTTTGGGGGTCTAGTTTCCAAAATGGGGTCACTTGTGGGGGTTTCTACTGTTTAGGTACATCAGGGGCTCTGAAAATGCAACATGACACCCGCAGACCATTCCATCAAAGTCTGCATTTTAAAACGTCACTACTTCCCTTCCGATCCCCGATATATGCCCAAAAAGTGGTCTGGCCCACATATGGGGTATCAGCATACTCAGGACAAATTGGACAACAACTCTTGGGGTCCAATTACTCCTGTTACCCTTGGGAAAATAAAAAATTAGTGGCTAAAAAAATCATTTTTGTGGAAAAAAAATATTTTTTATTTTCATGACTCTTGCATTATAAACTTCTGTGAAGTACTTGGGGGTTCAAGGTGCTCACCACACATCTAGATAAGTTCCTTGGGGGGTCTAGTTTCCAAAATGGGGTCACTTGAGAGGAGTTTCTACTGTTTAGGCACATCAGGGGCTCTGCAAATGCAACATAACGCCCACAGACCATTCTATCAAAGTCTGCATTCCAAAACGGCGCTCCTTCCCTTCCGAGCTCTGCCATGCGTCCAAACAGTGGTCCCCCCCACATATGGGGTATCAGCGTACTCAGGATAAATTACATAATACATTTTGGGGTCCAATTTCTTCTGTTAACCTTGTAAAAGTAAAAATTTGGGTCTGAAAATATAATTTTTGTGGAAAAAAATGTTTTTTTAATTTCATGGCTCTACGTTATAAACTTCTGTGAAGTAATTGGAGGTTCATAGTGCTCACCACACATCTAGATAAGCTCCTTGGGGGGGTCTGGTTTCCAAAATGGGGTCACTTGTGGGAGGTTTCTACTGTTTAGGTACATCAGGAGCTCTGCAAATGCAACATGATGCCCGCAGACCATTCCATCAAAGTCTGCATTTTAAAACGTCACTACTTCCCTTCCGAGCCCCGATGTGTGCCCAAACAGTGGTCTGCCCCACATATGGGGTATCAGCGTACTCAGGACAAACTGGACAACAAATTTTGGGGTTCTGTTACCCTTGAGTAAATAAAAAATTGTAGGCTAAAAAATCATTTTTGAGGAAAAAAAAGGATTTTTTATTTTCACGGCTCTACATTATAAATTTGTGTGAAGCACTAGGGGGTTCAAAGTGCTCACCACACATCTAGATAGGTTCCTTAATTGGTCTAGTTTCCAAAATGGGGTCACTTGTGGGGGTTTCCACTGTTTAGGCACATCAGGGGCTCTCCAAACCCGAAATGGCCTCCGATCTCAATTCCAGCCAATTCTGCATTGAAAAAGTCAAACGGAACTCCTTCTCTTCCAAGCCCTGCCATGCGCCCAAACAGTGGCTTACCCCCAAATATGGGGTATCGGCATGTTGAGGAGAAATTGCACAACAAATTTTGTGGTTCATTTTCTCTTTTTACTCTTGTAAAAATAAAAAATTGGTACTGAAGTAAAATGTTTGCAAAAAAAGTTAAATGTTCATGTTTTCCTTCCACATTTTTTCAGTTCCTGTGAAGCACGTAAAGGGTTAATAAACTTTTTGAATGTGGTTTTGAGCACCTTGAGGGGTGTGGTTTTTAGAATGGTGTCAAGTTTGGGTATTTTCTGTCATGTACACCCCTCAAAGTGATTTTAAATTTGAGACGGTCCCTAAAAAAATGGTTTTGTAAATTTGGTTGTAAGAATGAGAAATCGCTGGTCAACTTTTAACTTTTATAACTTCCTAACAAAAAAATTTGGATCCAAAATTGAGCTGTTGTAAAGTAGGCATGTGGGAAATGTTATTTATTAACTACTTTGTGTGACATGTCTCTCTGATTTAAGGGCATACAAATTCAAAGTTTGAAAATTGCAAAATTTTTAAAATTTTCACTAGATTTCTGTTTTTTTCATAAATAATTGCAAGTAATATCGAAGAAATGTTACCACTAATATGAAGTACAATATGTCACGAAAAAACAGTCTCAGAATCAGCAGGATCCGTTAAAGCGTTCCAGAGTTATAACCTCGTAAAGTGACAGTTTGTCAGAATTTTAAAAATTGGCTCGGTCATGAAGTACCAAATTGGCTCTGTCACTAAGGGGTTAAAGGATATTTGCTCTGCTATTGATTCTTAGTCCTAACCAAATATTTGGAGTAATCCTCCCTGTGTTGTTAGGTCCATTTATGTGTATTCACCCACTGAATGCAATTTATGTTCTTCAAAATTGTTTGATAAAATTGTTATTTTAAAACTATTTGGCAGATGCTTCCGTCTGTTTATAGGTTCAGTGATATTTTGGAAGTGCCATTTTTAGCTCGGTCAATTCCTTTAGGTTGCATCTTGAATATTATTAGTTAGCCGCAAGGAGGGCTGTGGGAATCTCGACTCACTATGGGTAACCAGGATTCATTAATTGCGGCTGCATATCTCTCTGGTTGTTAGGTTATATATTCCACCTTATTATTGGTCATCAGTTTGCTGCTGCCTTTGCTCATATATTAGTGATTCCTTCTTTCCTGTCCCCTTCAGTCATACCCCTCCTTTGCCTACCTTCACGTCTCCACCTTGTAAAGCATTAGGGGCATTCATTAAATATATCCCCTGAGCCACTACCTGTGGACTAAGAGCAATGAAACTTGGCACAGTTGTTAGTCTTTCTTCACATAGGTGCCACCTAGGGACACACAATTCTCCCATTTCTTTAAGCAACTGGAAACACCTCAGTACTAGAAGTTGACAGGTTGCTCCAAAAGCCACGTTGTGATTTTGGAAATCAGAGTTTCATCACCTGGAAAATGTTTGCCCTTCAAAAATAACTTCATTGATGGAAACAGGTGGCAGTCCGATCGTGTGAGGTCGGGTGAATAAGGAGGATACGGTAGAATTTCAAAGCCACAGGAGCATGCTTCCATTTGGGCAACATGTGAGTTGTGAACTGGTGCATTGTCTTGCAGAAGGCGGACATCTTTGGTGAGCATGCCACGTCACTTAGTTTTGATGGCCTCCCACAATTTCCGCAGCAGTGAAGCTAAGTATGCCTCAGTAATCATGGTACCCTTTGCTAGGAAATCCATCAATACTACCTCAGTGCTGGTCCCAAAATACTGCGAGCATGACATTGCCTGCCAAGGGTTGGGCACCTGCCTTCTTTGGAGGCAGTGAGTCATGATGCTTCCATTGCATTGACTGGACTTTAGTATCAGGATCATAGTGATGGACCCAGCTTTCACACTGTGTGTTCAGTCTGTTGAAAAAGTCCTCCTGGTTTCCATGGCACTTTGTTAATAGAGCCTGAGATCATTCAACTCGTTCCTGCTTCTGGAAAGGTGTGAGCAGCCGGGGAACCCAACGAGTGGATACCTCATGCATGTGAAGATGGTCTTGGATGATTTTTTCCATGGACCCCACACTAATCTTGACATTTAGGGCTAGGTGGCGAATGGTTACACAGCGATTTTCCAAAATGGCGACCTCCACTTGCTGGATAGTGTGTTAATCAATAGTAGAGTGGGGTCGCCATGGAGTTGGAGCTGTTTCCACTGAAGTCCGACCACATTTGAATTGACGATGCAATGATGAAGAATCATCACCATAAACCTCTTTCATCTCATCGAACGTCTCCTTCGGTTTATGACCTTTCAATAAAGGTACTTGATGACTGCTCTGTATTCCACTGGGTCCATTATCAAACCTCACATCTCTTCAGCACTTGTAAAATCAAGACCGGCATTAGTAGTGAGTTGCAAATTGACACATAACCTCTAGAGACTTATATCATTACACATGTGCAACTTCAGCACCCCTTGTATACTTACAAGAACCAAGTAAAAATCACATTAAGCTTTATTGAGTAACCAATAAAAACAGATCATATTTATACGAAAAGGGAGACAGAGATGACAATGATCACCAAACAATGGCAGCGTGGAGATCAACAGGCAAAAAATTCATAATATGTCACCAGTCACCACCTCTAAAATACTACAAAAAAGTGCAAATGCCTTGTAAATTACAGTACATGAGACACAATGGCCCCCTCCGGTGCATAAATATATAAAAAATCCAAAAGCTTAGGTGCAAAATACTATAAATGCATATTATGGAGGAGCAAAGAACCCTGAGAGGAGAGAGACTAAGTAAAGATCAACCGGTCATATTACCTGGAGAAAGACCACACTGCCACGAGCCCCAACACGCATTTCGGCGCAGTGCCTTCTTCCGGGAGTGTGGCGTAATAGAAACGTATGAGATATTTATGCATGAAGTGAGCCAATCACAGTGCACCTAAAAAAGGACACCGCATTAAAACGTAAAGCCAGCGCATGCGTGTATGTTGATATGCTATAACACGGCAACAAGAAAGAGACCAATCAGGTCCCAGCCAGGTGCCCCCAAGGCGCATGCGCCATGGGTGTCGACGTTGCCTGGGCAACGGAGAGGGCATCAGAAGAGGAGGACGCCAGGATCATCCAGGTCACGCTTACCGGTAAGGCGTGAGCCGGAAGGTAAAATCCCAGCGAACACAGCTCAAAAAGACGCCGTCACCACTGCTCGGCAACCAGAGTTGGTGCGCAAGCACACTCCGAAGAGAAGAAAAAAGGATTCACTAATACAAGAGAAGAGTGAACATACATGCCAAAAGGCATATTAATGCTAAATGACACGAGTGATGGATAAAGTGGAGGGAGAAAGGGCATTAAAGTACAGGTAACAATATTACACATATATACGTGATATCAGTAAATAACATGTTTAATATGTTTTAAAAAATAAAAAAGTGACATGCTTGGTATATATATACAAATAAATATATCCAAGTGTTAAAGATGCAAAATTGCATCCGAGAGAATCCAAGTGCGATAGTAGACGATTCCAAAAAGATGGACAATAATTTCTCCACTGAAACAGTCAAAAAATGGGCATAGAATTGCGACATCCAGGGGAACTATGAAAGGCAAACATCACATAGCTAAAAACAAGATATAGAACAACATATAAAAGAACCAATAAAAAACATGGGGACTGATGATTCAGAGGAATGAAGAAAAACTAAGAGCTTCATTAAGACCCTGGGGTTGCAAAGTTTGGAGCCTCCAAATACATTGTGCTTCTTTTTGTGCAAGATGACGACTAAGGTTGCCACCACGTTGTGTTCGAATAAGATGGTCTATTCCCACAACCCTAAACTGCTTTTTGTCTGCCCCTGTGTTGCGCCAGACTGATGTTTCTCTTCCCTTTCAGGTTGAGGTCGATGCTTCCGAGATCGGAGCGGGGGCGGTTTTGTCGCAGAAAAGTTCCGACTGCTCAGTGATGAGACCTTGTGCGTTCTTTTCGCGAAAATTTTCGGCCGCCGAGCGAAACTATGATGTTGGTAATCGGGAGCTTTTGGCCATGAAGTGGGCATTTGAGGAGTGGCGTCATTGGCTTGAGGGTGCCAGACATCAGGTGGTAGTTTTGACTGATCACAAGAATTTAATTTATTTGGAGTCTGCCAGTCGCCTGAATCCTAGACAGGCACGTTGGTCGTTGTTCTTTTCCCGGTTTAATTTTGTGGTCTCGTACTTACCGGGTTCTAGGAATGTGAAAGCAGATGCTCTTTCTAGGAGTTTTGAGCCTGACTCTCCTGGGAATTCTGAACCTGCTGGTGTCCTTAAGGATGGAGTGGTTTTGTCTGCTGTCTCTCCAGATTTGCGACGTGCTTTGCAAGAATTTCAGGCGGATAGACCTGATCATTGTCCGTCTGGTAGACTGTTTGTTCCTGACGAGTGGACCACTAGAGTCATCTCGGAAGTTCATTCTTCTACTCTGGCAGGTCATCCGGGAATTTTTGGCACCAGAGATTTGGTGGCTAGATCCTTCTGGTGGCCTTCCCTGTCTCGAGATGTGCGTGTTTTTGTGCAGTCTTGCGATGTGTGTGCTCGGGCCAAGCCTTGTTGTTCTAGGGCTAGTGGGTTGTTGTTGCCCTTGCCTATTCCGAAGAGGCCTTGGACGCACATCTCTATGGACTTTATCTCGGATCTCCCTGTTTCTCAGAAGATGTCTGTCATCTGGGTGGTGTGTGACCGTTTTTCTAAAATGGTTCATTTGGTGCCATTGCCTAAGTTGCCTTCCTCATCTGAGTTGGTCCCTCTGTTTTTTCAAAATGTGGTTCGCTTGCATGGTATTCTGGAAAACATCGTTTCTGACAGGGGTACCCAGTTCGTGTCTAGATTTTGGCGGGCAGTCTGTGCCAGGTTGGGCATTGATTTGTCCTTTTCGTCTGCATTCCATCCTCAGACCAATGGCCAGACGGAGCGAACTAATCAAACTTTGGAGACTTATTTGAGGTGTTTTGTGTCTGCGGATCAGGATGATTGGGTTGCCTTTCTGCCGTTGGCGGAGTTTGCTCTTAATAATCGGGCTAGTTCTGCCACTTTGGTTTCTCCTTTCTTTTGCAATTCAGGGTTTCATCCGCGTTTTTCATCTGGTCAGGTTGAATCTTCGGATTGTCCTGGAGTGGATGCGGTGGTGGATCGGTTGCATCGGATTTGGGGACAAGTGGTGGATAGTTTGGAATTGTCCCAGGAGAGGACTCAGCAGTTTGCTAACCGTCGACGTCGTGTTGGTCCCCACCTTCGCGTTGGGGACTTGGTGTGGTTGTCTTCCCGTTTTGTCCCTATGAGGGTTTCTTCTCCCAAATTTAAGCCTCGGTTCATCGGTCCTTATAGGATTTTGGAGATTCTTAACCCTGTTTCCTTTCGTTTGGACCTCCCGGCATCTTTCGCTGTCCATAATGTGTTCCATCGGTCGTTGTTGCAGAGATATGAGGTACCGGTGGTTCCTTCTACTGAACCTCCTGCTCCTGTGCTGGTGGAGGGTGAATTGGAGTACGTCGTAGAGAAGATCTTGGACTCCCGTATTTCCAGACG
Source organism: Ranitomeya variabilis (assembly GCF_051348905.1). Lineage (NCBI taxonomy): Eukaryota > Metazoa > Chordata > Amphibia > Anura > Dendrobatidae > Ranitomeya > Ranitomeya variabilis. The sequence goes on along the minus strand of NC_135239.1, from coordinate 51,340,916 downwards.
GAGACTTCAATATCTGGTTAAATGGAAAGGCTATGGTCAGGAAGATAATTCTTGGGTAACTGCCTCTGATGTTCATGCCTTGGATTTGGTTCGTGCCTTTCATAGGGCTCATCCAGATCGCCCTGGCGGTTCTTGTGAGGGTTCGGTGCCCCCTCCTTAAGGGGAGGGTACTGTTGTGTATCCACTTTTTGGGCTCCCCTGGTGGTTGCTGGTGGTACTGGTGACTTGTTTGCACTTTGCTGCTTCTGTTCACCTGCTTCCATCAGTGTTTGGGAGTTTCCTATTTAGCCTTGCTCTCCAGTCATTTCCTTGCCGGTCATCATTGTAACCAGAGCCTTCGGTTGCATGTTCCTGCTACTAGTCTGCTGATCAGCTAAGTGGACTTTGTCCTTTTGTTTTGTACCTTTTGTCCAGTTTGCAGTTTTTGTAATTCTCTGTAGCTGGAAGCTCTTGCGGGCTGAAATTGCCACTCCTGTGTCATGAGTTGACACAGGAGTCTTAAAGTAATTTCAGGATGGTTTTTGAAAGGGTTTTCAGTTGACCGTGAAGTCCTCTTTTGTATCCTTCTGCTATCTAGTAAGTGGACCTCTCTTTGCTAAATCTACTTTCATACTGTGTATGTCTTTTCCTCTTAATTCACCGTTATTACATGTGGGGGGCTGCTATCATCTTTTGGGGGATTTCCCTAGAGGTAAGCCAGGTCTGTTTCTTCCTCTACCAGGCGTAGTTAGTCCTCCGGCTGGCGCGTGGCATATAGGAAGCCGTAGGTATGCTCCCTGGCTACTGTTAGTTGTGTGGTAGATTTAGCTCACGGTCAACTCGAGTTTCCATCACCCGAGAGCTCGTTCGTTACTTATATGTTTCTTACGTTCCCTTGCCATTGGGAACCATGACAGGTATTGTGTAATCATCCTTACCTGTTGATTCATTTTAACTTGTGGTTTGGAGAACAAAAGTTGGTGTCTGTTAATATTCCTGGCCATATTATATGCCCTTTTGACACTCCTTTTGCTGTATCCACGAGCCAAAAAGCGCTGTTTAAGAAGACTGCTTGTGTCTCAAAGGTTTCAACTGATGTGCAAATTCTTCACATATTTTGGCTAGAATTTGTCTATTTGGTGGGAATAGACCTTGTTATTCCAACACAACGTGGTGGCAACCTTAGTCGTTATCTTGCACAAAAAGAAGCACGATGGATTTGGAGGCTCCAAACTTTGCAACCCCAGGGTCTTAATGAAGCTCTTAGTTTTCCCTCATTCCTCTGAATCATCAGTCCCCATGTTTTTTATTGGCTTTTTTATATGTTGTTCTATATCTTGTTTTTAACTATGTGATGTTTGCCTTTCATAGTTCCCCTGGATGTCGCAATTCTATGCCCATTTTTTGACTTTCCGCGGAGAAATTATTCTCCATCTTTTTGGATTCATCTACTCTCGCACTTGGATTCTCTCGGATGCAATTTTGCATCTTTAACACTTGGACGTATATATATATGTATCAAGCATGTCACTTTTTTATTTTTTTAAATATGTTAAACATGTTATTTAGTGGTATCATGTATATATGTGTAATATTGTTACCTGTACTTTAATGCCCTTTCTCCCTCCACTTTATCCATCACTCGTGTCATTTAGCATTAATATGCCTTTTGGCATGTATGTTCACTCTTCTCTTGTATTAGTGAATCCTTTTTCCTTCTCTTTGGAGTGCGCTTGCGCACCAACTCTGGTTGCCGAGCAGTGGTGATGGCATCTTTTTGAGCTGTGTTCGCTGGGATTTTACCTTCTGGCTCGCGCCTTACCTGTGGGCGTGACCCGGATGATCCTGGCGTCCTCCTCTTCTGATGCCCTCTCCGTTGCCCAGGCGACGTCAACACCCATGGCGCATGCACCTTGGGGGCACCTGGCTGGGACCTGATTGGTCTCTTTCTTGTTGCCTCGTTATAGCATATCAACATACACGAATGCGCGGGCTTTACGTTTTAATGCGGCATCCTTTTTTAGGTGCACTGTGATTGGCTCACTTCATGCATAAATATCTCAAACGTTTCTATTACGCCACACCCCCGGAAGAAGGCACCATGCCGAAATGCGCGTTGGGGCTCGTGGCAGTGTGGTCTATCTCCAGGTAATATGACCGGTTGATCTTTACTTAGTCTCTCCTCTCAGGGTTCTTTGCTCCTCCATAATATGCATTTATAGTATTTTGCACCTAAGCTTTTGGATTTTTTATATATTTATGCACCGGAGGGGGCCATTGTGTCTCATGTACTGTAATTTACAAGGCATTTGCACTTTTTTGTAGTATTTTAGAGGTGGTGACTAGTGTTGAGTAGGGTTGAGCGACTTTCATTTTTTTAAGATCGAGTAGGGTTTTGGGAAACCCGATTTTGTCCAGAGTCGAGTCGAGTGCAGTCGGCCGATTATCGCTAAAAGTCGGGGATCGACCGAAACACGAAACCCAATGCAAGTCAATGGGGAAGCATAGTCGGCAGTGAGTGGAGGCCAGGAAAACACCTACAGTGCCCATTTTAATGCCAAAAACATCCATTCTTGTTTCTGAAGCTTGCCAATCTTAATTAACTGTATAATAATAGTTGGGCATAGGGAATTGGGGGAAAGTTGTGGGGGGAGTAGGGCTGGCTCAAGTTTTTCGTGGGCCCAGGAAATGCGGACTACGTCACGGCGGTGTTGCAGGGAAAGGTAAGTATTTAAAAGTTGCAAGTGCTGTGATCCTGAGCAAGCAGGGGGGGCCCACTCGTTCGCATTGCCACTGGCACAGGGCCCCTCAAAGTACGGCGGTGTGTTTGCATGGCGGGGGCGCCTCCCACCAGCAGCGACACTTTTGCGTACTCTGAGGGGCCCTGTGCCAGTGACGTCGCCAACGAGTATGCCCCCCCACCTGATGAAGGAACCTGCACTTTCATCTGCACCTTCCTCTTTGTCCCTGTGTAAGGTGGTATAACATGCGGGAAGGGGAACCTTACTTTCAGCAGGGACAGATTCTGGCTGTGTAGAGTACAAGGGGAATGTAGTGGTCTAGGTCAATGTACCAGCAGACTCATTTAGCAGTGGCTGGGCAATGGGCAGGATGAGGAGGAAACAGATATAGGGCCAAAGAATAAAGTAGGCTACATGCAGTTCAAAATTGGTAACAGGACTAAACAGGCGGCATTGCTTTGTTCAGTGGAGTAGCAAACCCAAGAGCAGCAGACACTGTTTCAAGGGCCTAACCACACTAGTAGGCCAAATGCAGTTTAATATCTGATAGTATAGGGCGAAAGCCAGAATGTGGAAGCTCAGCTTTGTTCAGTTGAGGACAACACCAGGGAGGGGCAGACACCTTTAGTAGGCCGGAAAAGCCTATTGCATTTTTTAAAATGGTAATTTGGAGCAGAAGGTTGAAGCTCAGCTTTATTTAGTTGAGGACAACACCAGGGAGGGGCAGAAGCCGTTAGTAGGCCCTAACCACCATTTTTTTTTTAAAACCACTTAATGAGAGCCGGAAGGTTGAAGCTCAGCTTTATTTAGTTGAGGACAACACCAGGGAGGGGCAGAAGCCGTTAGTAGGCCCTAACCACCATTTTTTTTTTAAAACCACTTAATGAGAGCCGGAAGGTTGAAGCTCAGCTTTATTTAGTTGAGGACAACACCAGGGAGGGGCAGAAGCCGTTAGTAGGCCCTAACCACCATTTTTTTTTTTAAAACCACATAATGAGAGCCGGAAGGTTGAAGCTCAGCTTTATTTAGTTGAGGACAACACCAGGGAGGGGCAGAAGCCGTTAGTAGGCCCTAACCACCATTTTTTTTTTTTTTAAAACCACTTAATGAGAGCCGGAAGGTTGAAGCTCAGCTTTATTTAGTTGAGGACAACACCAGGGAGGGGCAGAAGCCGTTAGTAGGCCCTAACCACCATTTTTTTTTTTTTTAAAACCACATAATGAGAGCCGGAAGGTTGAAGCTCAGCTTTATTTAGTTGAGGACAACACCAGGGAGGGGCAGAAGCCGTTAGTAGGCCCTAACCACCATTTTTTTTTTAAAACCACTTAATGAGAGCCGGAAGGTTGAAGCTCAGCTTTATTTAGTTGAGGACAACACCAGGGAGGGGCAGAAGCCGTTAGTAGGCCCTAACCACCATTTTTTTTTTAAAACCACTTAATGAGAGCCGGAAGGTTGAAGCTCAGCTTTATTTAGTTGAGGACAACACCAGGGAGGGGCAGAAGCCGTTAGTAGGCCCTAACCACCATTTTTTTTTTAAAACCACTTAATGAGAGCCGGAAGGTTGAAGCTCAGCTTTATTTAGTTGAGGACAACACCAGGGAGGGGCAGAAGCCGTTAGTAGGCCCTAACCACCATTTTTTTTTTTTAAACCACATAATGAGAGCCGGAAGGTTGAAGCTCAGCTTTATTTAGTTGAGGACAACACCAGGGAGGGGCAGAAGCCGTTAGTAGGCCCTAACCACCAATTTTTTTTTTTTTAAAACCACTTAATGAGAGCCGGAAGGTTGAAGCTCAGCTTTATTTAGTTGAGGACAACACCAGGGAGGGGCAGAAGCCGTTAGTAGGCCCTAACCACCATTTTTTTTTAAAAACCACTTAATGAGAGCCGGAAGGTTGAAGCTCAGCTTTATTTAGTTGAGGACAACACCAGGGAGGGGCAGAAGCCGTTAGTAGGCCCTAACCACCATTTTTTTTTTTAAAACCACATAATGAGAGCCGGAAGGTTGAAGCTCAGCTTTATTTAGTTGAGGACAACACCAGGGAGGGGCAGAAGCCGTTAGTAGGCCCTAACCACCATTTTTTTTTTTTTTAAAACCACTTAATGAGAGCCGGAAGGTTGAAGCTCAGCTTTATTTAGTTGAGGACAACACCAGGGAGGGGCAGAAGCCGTTAGTAGGCCCTAACCACCATTTTTTTTTTTTTTAAAACCACATAATGAGAGCCGGAAGGTTGAAGCTCAGCTTTATTTAGTTGAGGACAACACCAGGGAGGGGCAGAAGCCGTTAGTAGGCCCTAACCACCATTTTTTTTTTAAAACCACTTAATGAGAGCCGGAAGGTTGAAGCTCAGCTTTATTTAGTTGAGGACAACACCAGGGAGGGGCAGAAGCCGTTAGTAGGCCCTAACCACCATTTTTTTTTTAAAACCACTTAATGAGAGCCGGAAGGTTGAAGCTCAGCTTTATTTAGTTGAGGACAACACCAGGGAGGGGCAGAAGCCGTTAGTAGGCCCTAACCACCATTTTTTTTTTTTAAACCACATAATGAGAGCCGGAAGGTTGAAGCTCAGCTTTATTTAGTTGAGGACAACACCAGGGAGGGGCAGAAGCCGTTAGTAGGCCCTAACCACCAATTTTTTTTTTTTTAAAACCACTTAATGAGAGCCGGAAGGTTGAAGCTCAGCTTTATTTAGTTGAGGACAACACCAGGGAGGGGCAGAAGCCGTTAGTAGGCCCTAACCACCATTTTTTTTTTTAAAACCACATAATGAGAGCCGGAAGGTTGAAGCTCAGCTTTATTTAGTTGAGGGCAACACCAGGGAGGGGCAGAAGCCGTTAGTAGGCCCTAACCAAAGTTGAAGGCCAAATGCAGTTTAATTTCTGATACTATAGGCCGAAAGCCAGAAGGTGGAAGTTCCGATTTAGACAGTGGAGGACAATTTGAATTAGGGACTGCAGACAGACTTAGTAGGCTGTCCCCTGTGGACCATGCATCCACCACATTAACCCATTGCGCCGTAATGGACACGTAATCTTCCGTGGCCATGCCTACAGGTCCATGCGTCTGTTGTCAGGTGCACCTTTGTACTCACAGATTGCCAGAGTGCATGGACAATGCGGTCTTCTACATGCTGGTGGAGGGTTGGGATGGCTTTTCTCGCAAAAGAAGTGTCGACTGGTTAGCTTGTAGCGTGGTACAGCGTAGTCCATCATGGCCTTATTAATAGTAAATAAAATATATAACTAGGCTCTATGAACTTTTAAATAGGTTCCAGGGGTACACGGGCAGCATTGGTGTGGTCAGTGGAGGAGTATTGCAAGTAGGGGCTGCAGACAGGCTATCAAAGGCCTAAAATAACAAACAGTAGGCAGTCATGGCAGTTTTACATCGGTTACATGGATACACAGGCAGGCACTCCAGGCAGCATTGTGCTCAGTGGAGGAGTATTGCAAGTAGGGGCCGCAGACAGGCTATCAAAGGCCTAAAATAACAAACAGTAGGCAGTCATGGCAGTTTTACATCGGTTACATGGATACACAGGCAGGCACTCCAGGCAGCATTGTGGTCAGTGGAGGAGTATTGCAAGTAGGGGCCGCAGACAGGCTATCAAAGGCCTAAAATAACAAACAGTAGGCAGTCATGGCAGTTTTACATCGGTTACATGGATATACAGGCAGCTAGGTGGTGAGTGGAGGAGTATTTAAAGTAAGGACCGCAGACAGGCTATCAAAGGCCTAACATAACAAACAATAGGCTCATGGCAGTTTTACAGCGGTTACATGGATACACGGGCAGGCAGCTTGGTGGTGAGTGGAGGAGTATTTAAAGTATGGACCGCAGACAGGCTTCGAAGGCCTAACACAATAAAATGGGCTGGCTGTAGGCACTTTAAAATTGGTTCCAGGGGTACACGGGCAGCAGTGGTCTGGTCAGTGGAGGACTAGTGGAAGGAGGGAGCGCAGAAAGGCTTCAAAGGCCTAAAATAACAAACAATAGGCTCATGGCAGTTGTACAGCGGTTACATGGATACACGGGCAGGCAGCTTGGTGGTCAGTGGAGGAGTAGGGACCGCAGACAGGCTATCAAAGGCCTAAAATAACAAACAATAGGCTCATGGCAGTTTTACAGCGGTTACATGGATACACGGGCAGGCAGCTTGGTGCTGAGTGGAGGAGTATTTAAAGTATGGACCGCAGACAGGCTTCGAAGGCCTAACACAATAAAATGGGCTGGCTGTAGGCACTTTAAAATTGGTTCCAGGGGTACACGGGCAGCAGTGGTCTGGTCAGTGGAGGACTAGTGGAAGTATGGACCGCAGACAGGCTTCGAAGGCCTAACACAATAAAATGGGCTGGCTGTAGGCACTTTAAAATTGGTTCCAGGGGTACACGGGCAGCAGTGGTCTGGTCAGTGGAGGCCTAGTGGAAGGAGGGACCGCAGACAGGCTTCGAAGGCCTAACACAATAAAATGGGCTGGCTGTAGGCACTTTAAAATTGGTTCCAGGGGTACACGGGCAGCAGTGGTCTGGTCAGTGGAGGACTAGTGGAAGGAGGGAGCGCAGAAAGGCTTCAAAGGCCTAAAATAACAAACAATAGGCTCATGGCAGTTTTACAGCGGTTACATGGATACACGGGCAGGCAGCTTGGTGGTCAGTGGAGGAGTAGGGACCGCAGACAGGCTATCAAAGGCCTAAAATAACAAACAATAGGCTCATGGCAGTTTTACAGCGGTTACATGGATACACGGGCAGGCAGCTTGGTGCTGAGTGGAGGAGTATTTAAAGTATGGACCGCAGACAGGCTTCGAAGGCCTAACACAATAAAATGGGCTGGCTGTAGGCACTTTAAAATTGGTTCCAGGGGTACACGGGCAGCAGTGGTCTGGTCAGTGGAGGACTAGTGGAAGTATGGACCGCAGACAGGCTTCGAAGGCCTAACACAATAAAATGGGCTGGCTGTAGGCACTTTAAAATTGGTTCCAGGGGTACACGGGCAGCAGTGGTCTGGTCAGTGGAGGCCTAGTGGAAGGAGGGACCGCAGACAGGCTTCGAAGGCCTAACACAATAAAATGGGCTGGCTGTAGGCACTTTAAAATTGGTTCCAGGGGTACACGGGCAGCAGTGGTCTGGTCAGTGGAGGACTAGTGGAAGGAGGGAGCGCAGAAAGGCTTCAAAGGCCTAAAATAACAAACAATAGGCTCATGGCAGTTTTACAGCGGTTACATGGATACACGGGCAGGCAGCTTGGTGGTCAGTGGAGGAGTAGGGACCGCAGACAGGCTATCAAAGGCCTAAAATAACAAACAATAGGCTCATGGCAGTTTTACAGCGGTTACATGGATACACGGGCAGGCAGCTTGGTGCTGAGTGGAGGAGTATTTAAAGTATGGACCGCAGACAGGCTTCGAAGGCCTAACACAATAAAATGGGCTGGCTGTAGGCACTTTAAAATTGGTTCCAGGGGTACACGGGCAGCAGTGGTCTGGTCAGTGGAGGACTAGTGGAAGTATGGACCGCAGACAGGCTTCGAAGGCCTAACACAATAAAATGGGCTGGCTGTAGGCACTTTAAAATTGGTTCCAGGGGTACACGGGCAGCAGTGGTCTGGTCAGTGGAGGCCTAGTGGAAGGAGGGACCGCAGACAGGCTTCGAAGGCCTAACACAATAAAATGGGCTGGCTGTAGGCACTTTAAAATTGGTTCCAGGGGTACACGGGCAGCAGTGGTCTGGTCAGTGGAGGACTAGTGGAAGGAGGGAGCGCAGAAAGGCTTCAAAGGCCTAAAATAACAAACAATAGGCTCATGGCAGTTTTACAGCGGTTACATGGATACACGGGCAGGCAGCTTGGTGGTCAGTGGAGGAGTAGGGACCGCAGACAGGCTATCAAAGGCCTAAAATAACAAACAATAGGCTCATGGCAGTTTTACAGCGGTTACATGGATACACGGGCAGGCAGCTTGGTGCTGAGTGGAGGAGTAGTGCAAGGAGTGTCTGTCCCAGTACTCCCAAAATATAAATAGATGTTAATGTCTCGCAAAACAACCAAAACAAAAAAAAAGATGGCATACTTAGGTACAGGGGTGGGCTCATCTGCTGTGTTTCTGACATAGTAATTTGGCAGTAACTATTTAATGGTGCCAATATAGGACACAGACACAGACTACTTTAAGTTGCATCATAGATGTCTACAAATTTGTATTGTCAGTGCCAGACATTGAATGATGTCAGCGAATAGACTAAAGATTGGTGGAGCTGTGCGACATAATTTTGCACGTAGTAGAGCCCAGTTTGAGCTGGGGTAGGGGGGAACTCTCTTGAGGCCGGCGGGACCACCCCAGGGCCACTCATGTTACAACGGTGTGTCTGACGTTGGGTGCGCACCACCACCGCCAGAGACACTACATTGTACTATGAGGGACCCAGTAGCAATGCCGTCAACCAAAAGCGAGCACACCCACCTCTTCAGACAAACAGCAGTCTCACGGGTGCTTGCGCCAAGTCGCGATACCACGGCCCCGTGTGGGGAGTTTGGCCATTTAGGGAGGTGTAAACATGTCGTATGCTGTACAATCTGCAGCAGCAAATTAGACATTAGAAAAGTAATTCACAGGCAAGAGCTTTTCATAGGAAAGCTAGGTGTCGGCCGGGCAAGGTGGGGCAAAAGATTTTGAAATCCAGTTGTGGTTCATTTTAATGAATGTTAGATCGTCAACATTTTGGGTAGCCAGACGAGTCCTTTTTTCGGTTAATATTGACCCTGCAGCACTGAATACTCTTTCTGATAGGACACTTGCTGCCGGGCAAGCAAGCTCCTGCAATGCATATTCTGCCAATTCTGGCCAGGTGTCTAATTTGGAGGCCCAGTAATCAAATGGGAATGACGGTTGAGGGAGAACATCGATAAGGGATGAAAAATAGTTAGTAACCATACTGGACAAATGTTGTCTCCTGTCACTTTCAATTGATGCAGCAGTACCTGTCCTGTCTGCGGTCATAGCAAAATCACTCCACAACCTGGTCAGAAAACCCCTCTGTCCAACGCCACTTCTGATGTGTGCACCCCTAACACTCCTAGTCTGCTGCCCCCTGGAGCTCGTGTGAGAACGATCACGTGCGCTGTGTGCTGGGAATGCCTGAAGCAAACGGTCAACAAGAGTTGATTGTTTGGTTGCTAATATTAGTTCCAAGTTCTCATGTGGCATAATATTTTGCAATTTGCCTTTATAGCGTGGATCAAGGAGGCAGGCCAACCAGTAATCGTCATCGTTCATCATTTTCGTAATGCGTGTGTCCCTTTGTAGGATACGTAAGGCATAATCCGCCATGTGGGCCAAAGTTCCACTTGTCAAATCTCCGGTTGTGATTGGTTGAGGGGCAGTTGCAGGCAAATCTACGTCACTTGTGTCCCTCAAAAAACCAGAACCCGGCCGTGACACGCAACCAATTTCCTGTGCCCCCGTGAAAGTTTCCGCATTAAAAATATACTCATCCCCATCATCCTCCTCGTCCTCCACCTCCTCTTCGCCCGCTACCTCGTCCTGTACACTGCCCTGACCAGACAATGGCTGACTGTCATCAAGGCTTCCCTCTTCCTCTGGTGCAGACGCCTGCTCCTTTATGTGCGTCAAACTTTGCATCAGCAGACGCATTAGGGGGATGCTCATGCTTATTACGGCGTTGTCTGCACTAACCAGCCGTGTGCATTCCTCAAAACACTGAAGGACTTGACACATGTCTTGTATCTTCGACCACTGCACACCTGACAACTCCATGTCTGCCATCCTACTGCCTGCCCGTGTATCCTCCCACAAATAAATAACAGCACGCCTCTGTTCGCACAGTCTCTGAAGCATGTGCAGTGTTGAGTTCCACCTTGTTGCAACGTCTATGATTAGGCGATGCTGGGGAAGGTTCAAAGACCGCTGATAGGTCTGCATACGGCTGGCGTGTACAGGCGAACGTCGGATATGTGAGCAAAGTGCACGCACTTTGAGGAGCAGGTCGGAGAACCCAGGATAAGTTTTCAATAAGCACTGCACCACCAGGTTTAAGGTGTGAGCCAGGCAAGGAATGTGTTTCAGTTGGGAAAGGGAGATGGCAGCCATGAAATTCCTTCCGTTATCACTCACTACCTTGCCTGCCTCAAGATCTACTGTGCCCAGCCACGACTGCGTTTCTTGTTGCAAGAACTCGGACAGAACTTCCGCGGTGTGTCTGTTGTCGCCCAAACACTTCATAGCCAATACAGCCTGCTGACGCTTGGCAGTAGCTGGCCCATAATGGGACAACTGGTGTGCAACAGTGTCATCTGCCGATGGAGTGGTTGGCCGACTGCGTTCTGTGGAAGAGCTGTAGCTTCTGCAGGAGGACGAGGAGGAGGAGGAGGGGGTGCGAACGCCTACAGCCAACTGTTTCCTAGACCGTGGGCTAGGCACAACTGTCCCTAAATTGATGTCGCCTGTGGACCCTGCATCCACCACATTCACCCAGTGTGCCGTGATGGACACATAACGTCCCTGGCCATGCCTACTGGTCCATGCATCTGTAGTCAGGTGCACCTTTGTACTCACAGATTGCCTGAGTGCATGGACGATGCGCTGTTTAACATGCTGGTGCAGGGCTGGGATGGCTTTTCTGGAAAAAAAGTGTCGACTGGGTAGCTCGTATCGTGGTTCAGCGTACTCCATCAGGGCTTTGAAAGCTTCGCTTTCAACTAACCGGTAGGGCATCATCTCTAACGAGATTAGTCTAGCTATGTGGGCGTTAAAACCCTGTGTACGCGGATGCGAGGATAAGTACTTCCTTTTTCTAACCAGAGTCTCATGTAGGGTGAGCTGGACTGGAGAGCTGTAGATCGTGGAACTTTCGGGTGTGCCGGTGGACATGGCAGACTGAGAGACGGTTGGAGACGGTATTGTTTCCGCCGGTGCCCTACATGCAATATTTCCTCCTACAAAACTGGTGATTCCCTGACCCTGACTGCTTTTGGCTGGCAAAGAAACCTGCACAGATACTGCCGGTGGTGCGGAAAATGGTGGCCTTACAGTGACGGAAGGGATGTTGCGTTGCTGACTAGCTTCATTGGCCGAGGGTGCTACAACCTTGAGGGACGTTTGGTAGTTAGTCCAGGCTTGAGAATGCATGGTGGTTAAGTGTCTATGCATGCAACTAGTATTTAGACTTTTCAGATTCTGACCTCTGCTTAAGCTAGTTGAACATTTTTGACAGATGACTTTGCGCTGATCAGTTGGATGTTGTTTAAAAAAATGCCAGACTGCACTCTTCCTAGACTCTGATCCCTTTTCAGGGATTGCAGACTGAGCTTTAACCGGATGGCAACGCTGTGCTCCAACAGGTTTTGGCTTTGACACGCGTTTTGGTCCAGATACGGGCCCGGCAGATGGAACCTGTTGCGATGTTGATGCCTGCTGCGGCCCCTCCTCCACCTCCGCTTCTGAACTACTGCCGCCTGCACCCTGTTCCCCCAATGGCTGCCAATCGGGGTCAATAACTGGGTCATCTATTACCTCCTCTTCGAGCTCGTGTGCAACTTCGTCTGTGTCACTGTGTCGGTCGGTGGTATAGCGTTCGTGGCGGGGCAACATAGTCTCATCAGGGTCTGATTGTGGATCTGTACCCTGAGAGGGCAATGTGGTGGTCTGAGTCAAAGGAGCAGCATAGTACTCTGGCTGTGGCTGTGCATCAGTGCACTCCATGTCAGAATATACTTGTAATGGGCATGGCCTGTTAAATGTTTCACTTTCTAAGCCAGGGACGGTATGTGTAAAGAGCTCCATGGAGTGACCCGTTGTGTCGCCTGCTGCATCCTTCTCTCTTGTTGTAGTTTTTGCTGAGGAGGACAAGGAAGCGACTTGTCCCTGACCGTGAACATCCACAAGCGACGCGCTGCTTTTACATTTACCAGTTTCGGAAGAGGAGGCAAAAGAGCTAGAGGCTGAGTCTGCAATGTAAGCCAAAACTTGCTGTTGCTGCTCCGCCTTTAAAAGCGGTTTTCCTACTCCCAGAAAAGAGAGCGTTCGAGGCCTTGTGTAGCCTGACGACGAAACTGGCTCCACAGCTCCAGACTTAGGTGGAATATTTTTATCCCCACGACCACCTGATGCTCCACTACCACTACCATCATTACCAGCTGACAATGAACGCCCACGACGACCTCTTGCACCAGACTTCCTCATTGTTTTAAAATCTTAACCAAAGTAACTTTATTTGTTGCTATCAAACAACTTACACGGTGAGCTATAACTTCAGTATGATTTCAATATCCCTTAACAGGTTGGTGAGACCACAAGGAAAATCAGGCACAATGTTACACACTCTGTTTTCTGTGGCACAAAATCACAGAGATGACACACACGCAGGACTGTCACTCAAGCACTAATGTCAATATTAATCTCCCACCTAATTTATTTATTTTTTTTTCTCAGGGAGACTTTAGAAACCAAATAATATTAAAAAAAAAAAAAAAAAAGGCTTTCTATGGCCCACAATTAGAGAGAGAGAGGTGGCACAACCAGGAGTCAAGACTGGCGCACAAGCTGAAAGGGCAATATTACTCTCCCACTGTTTTTTATGTTTTTTTTGTTTTTTTCAGGGAGACTTTAGAAACCAAATAATATTAAAAAAACCAAAAAAAAAAAAGGCTTTCTATGGCCCACTGAATGAGAGGGAGAGAGGTGGCACACCCAGGAGTCAAGACTGGCACACAAGCTGAAAGGGCAATATTACTCTCCCACTGTTTTTTTATGTATTTTTTGTTTTTTCAGGGAGACTTTAGAAACCCAATAATATTTAAAAAAAAAAATAAATAGGCTTTCTATGGCCCACTGAATGAGAGGGAGAGAGGTGACACACCCAGGAGTCAAGACTGGCACACAAGCTGAAAGGGCAATATTACTCTCCCACTGTTTTTTTAGGTTTTTTTTTTTTTTTCAGGGAGAATTAGAAACCAAATAATATTAAAAAAAAAAAAAAAATAGGCTTTCTATGGCCCACTGAATGAAAGGGAGAGAGGTGGCACACCCAGGAGTCAAGACTGGCACACAAGCTGAAAGGGCAATATTACTCTCCCACTGTTTTTTTATGTATTTTTTGTTTTTTCAGGGAGACTTTAGAAACCCAATAATATTTAAAAAAAAAAATAAATAGGCTTTCTATGGCCCACTGAATGAGAGGGAGAGAGGTGGCACACCCAGGAGTCAAGACTGGCACACAAGCTGAAAGGGCAATATTACTCTCCCACTGTTTTTTTAGGTTTTTTTTTTTTTTTCAGGGAGAATTAGAAACCAAATAATATTAAAAAAAAAAAAAATAGGCTTTCTATGGCCCACTGAATGAAAGGGAGAGAGGTGGCACACCCAGGAGTCAAGACTGGCACACAAGCTGAAAGGGCAATATTACTCTCCCACTGTTTTTTTATGTATTTTTTGTTTTTTTCAGGGAGACTTTAGAAACCCAATAATATTTAAAAAAAAAAATAAATAGGCTTTCTATGGCCCACTGAATGAGAGGGAGAGAGGTGGCACACCCAGGAGTCAAGACTGGCACACAAGCTGAAAGGGCAATATTACTCTCCCACTGTTTTTTTAGGTTTTTTTTTTTTTTTCAGGGAGAATTAGAAACCAAATAATATTAAAAAAAAAAAAATAGGCTTTCTATGGCCCACTGAATGAAAGGGAGAGAGGTGGCACACCCAGGAGTCAAGACTGGCACACAAGCTGAAAGGGCAATATTACTCTCCCACTGTTTTTTTATGTATTTTTTGTTTTTTTCAGGGAGACTTTAGAAACCCAATAATATTTAAAAAAAAAAATAAATAGGCTTTCTATGGCCCACTGAATGAGAGGGAGAGAGGTGGCACACCCAGGAGTCAAGACTGGCACACAAGCTGAAAGGGCAATATTACTCTCCCACTGTTTTTTTAGGTTTTTTTTTTTTTTCAGGGAGACTTTTGAAACCAAATAATATTAAAAAAAAAAAAAAAAAAAAAATATAGGCTTGCTATAGCCCACTGAATGAGAGATAGCGCACACACAGCAGTGGCACACAAGCCCTGACTGAGGCCAATATTTTTCTCCCACTGATTGATGTAGTGTTTCTGTGTTGAGGTAGATTTTAGAACACAAATCACGGAAAAAATAAATAGGCTTTCTATGGCCCACTCAGTGAGAGATGGCACACACAGGGATGGCACTGTAGCAGAAATGCCAATCTTAATCTCCCACAAAAAAAAAACAAAAAAAAAAAAAAAACTGTCCTACAATTACTATCTCCCTGCAGTAATGTAAGCCAGGTATGGCAGGCAGCAATAGGAGTGGACTGATGCACAAATTAAATAAAAAGTGTGGACAAACAAAAAAGATAGCTGTGCAGAAAGGAAGGAACAAGAGGATATGTGCTTTGAAAAAAGCAGTTGGTTTCCACAGTGGCGTACACACAGCAATACAGCTATCACGGAGCCTTCTAGGGCAGCCCAATGAGCTACAGCGCTGAGGGGAAAAAAAAAAAAAAATAGCTTCCACTGTTCCTGCACACCGAAGGTGGTGTTGGACAGTGGAAATCGCTGCAGCACAAGCGGTTTGGTGGTTAGTGGACCCTGCCTAACGCTCTCCCTGCTTCTGATGAAGCGGCAGCAACCTGTCCCTAAGCTCAGATCAGCAGCAGTAAGATGGCGGTCGGCGGGAACGCCCCTTTATAGCCCCTGTGACGCCGCAGACAGCAAGCCAATCACTGCAATGCCCTTCTCTAAGATGGTGGGGACCAGGATCTATGTCATCACGCTGCCCACACTCTGCGTTCACCTTCATTGGCTGAGAAATGGCGCTTTTCGCGTCATTGAAACGCGACTTTGGCGCGAAAGTCGCGTACCGCATGGCCGACAAGCACAGGGGTCGGATCGGGTTTCATGAGACGCCGACTTAGCCAAAAGTCGGCGACTTTTGAAAATGATCGACCCGTTTCGCTCAACCCTAGTGTTGAGCATTCCGATACCGCAAGTATCGGGTATCGGCCGATACTTGCGGGTATTGGAATTCCGATACCGAGATCCGATACTTTTGTGGTATCGGGTATCGGTATCGAAACAACATTAATGTGTAAAAGAAAGAATTAAAATAAAAAATATTGCTATACTCACCTCTCCGACGCAGCCTGCACCTTACCGAGGGAACCGGCAGCGTTCTTTTCTTAAAATGCGCGCTTTTCCTTCCTTCCGTGACGTCACGGCTTCTGATTGGTCGCGTGCCGCCCATGTGGCCGCGACGCGACCAATCACAGCAAGCCGTGACGTAATTTTCAGGTCCTTCTAGGCATTCAGTATTTTAAAATTACGTTCCGGCGTTGTGATTGGTTGCGTCGCAGTCACATGGGCGACGCAACCAATCACAGCAAGCCGTGACGTAATTTCAGGTCCTTAAGGATTTTAAAATTACGTCCCGGCTTTGTGATTGGTTGCGTCGCAGTCACATGGGAGACGCAACCAATCACAAGCCGTGACATCACGGGAGGCTGGACACGCACGCATTTTAAAATGGGCGCGTGTCCAGCCTCCCGTGACGTCCCGGCTTGTGATTGGCTGCGCCGCGATCAACCAATCACAAGCCGGGAGGCTGGACACGCGCGCATTTTAAAATTTTAAAATGCGCGCGTGTCCAGCCTCCCGGCTTGTGATTGGTTGACCGCGGCGCAACCAATCACAAGCCGGGACGTCACGGGAGGCTGGACACGCGCCCATTTTAAAAAGCGTGCGTGTCCAGCCTCCCGTGACGTCACGGCTTGTGATTGGTTAATGGCGGCCATGTTGCCGGGACGCGGACCAATCACAGCAAGCCGTGACGTAATTTCGTCACGGCTTGCTGTGATTGGTCCGCGTCCCGGCAACATGGCGCCGTGACCAATCATAAGCCGGGATGTCACTGGAGGCTGGACACGCGCGCTTTTTAAAAAGCGCGCGTGTCCAGCCTCCCGTGACGTCACGGCTTGTGATTGGTTAATGGCGGCCATGTTGCCGGGACGCGGACCAATCACAGCAAGCCGTGACGTAATTTCGTCACGGCTTGCTGTGATTGGTCCGCGTCCCGGCAACATGGCCGCCCTGACCAATCACAAGCCGGGACTTCACGTAACCAAGTAAAAGCGCAAATTTTAAACAAACAACGCTGCCGGTTCCCTCGCTGAGGTCCAGGCTGCGTCGGACAGGTGAGTATAGCGATATTTTTTATTTTAATTCTTTCTTTTACACATTTATATGGATCCCAGGGCCTGAAGGAGAGTTTCCTCTCCTTCAGACCCTGGGAACCATCAGGAATACCGTCCGATACTTGAGTCCCATTGACTTGTATTGGTATCGTGTATCGGTATCGGATTGGATCCGATACTTTGCCGGTATCGGCCGATACTTTCCGATACCGATACTTTCAAGTATCGGACGGTATCGCTCAACACTACTCAACACTAGTGGTGACATATTATGTATTTTTTGCCTGTTGATCTCCACACTGCCATTGTTTGGTGATCATTGTCATCTCTGTCTCCCTTTTCGTATACGTATGATCTGTTTTTATTGGTTACTCAATAATGCTTAATGTGATTTTTACTTGGTTCTAGTAAGTGCTTCTTTTGTAGGTTTTCATATTTATTCTTCTTTGCACTGAACCTTTTTGATATATGTCCAAGCACCCTTGGGATTTCTGTTTTCATGGTGCATGCAAGGTCTGGTATATATGATTTGCATTTAACACTGTGGTTTTCCACAGATTTGTTCTTTCCAGACCAGGATGGATTACCGTACAAGGGATGCTACCTGGCAAACTGTTGTCGCCCAGGTTTTTGACAATGATCCCACCAACATGGTGACTGATGATTCAGGAAATTTGAGTACGTTACAGATTAAGTTAAAAAGATTATTGCACAGACGTACAAGATTGTAGTGGAACAAGGCTTTCTTGGAAAACTATATCAAGAAGAACCTTGTTCCATGTGGGTTGCGTATTCAGATATTCCCTTCTTTTCCTGTCTCTGATGATGACCATTTTATAGGAAGCTGGGAAGAAGTTTGTTGTAAAGCATCTACACAGTTTATGGAACTCCTCATTGATTATGACAAAAAAGCGTTGGTCACAATAGAGGGTGAAATTGATGATTTATATGCCAAATTTAAGAAAATGGCCAGTGGTGAAGCACTTTCAGCTTTTAATGTATCTATGGATAAAAACTCTACTGAGTGGGAAGCTCAGATTAAGTCTACACAGGCGAAAAAACTAATCCGTGACACTATGGACTTTCAGAAAAAAACTGCCTACAGATGGAGACGTACTGGGCATTTAGCAAGGGAGCGTAGATCTCCATCTGTTTCTTCAGCCTCTTCCTCTGGAGATGTATCTGATACTTCACAACATTCCATGCAAACCCGGTTTGGCAATACGGGTAAAAGGAAGTGGGAATGTAAAATATCTCACAATAAGCGTGGGGCTAATTACTCCGCACATAAAGATACTCCCAAGGTAATCAATCTGTCTGAACATTCTTTAAATGCTGATGAAATTTCCCTTCTTACTAAAGGTCTTACTTTTTCACCCAGCATGCAGTTTGATCCTTTCTTGGCTTTGAAAGACCTTCACTTTTTTGCACGATCTCTTTTGTTTAAAAAATGGCATCACAATGAGGAATTACAGCAGGCGTTCCCTTTACCGGAGGAACAAGTAGCCCTTCAAACACTGGAGGAATTGGCACGTGAGCACGTGAATCCTTCATTGGGTAAGATTCCTCCCTCACTATATCCAAAGTCCAGAAAATTCCCCCCTTGTCGCTATGCTCCAATATAGACATCTTTGTTAAACTTACACATAAAGGGACATCAGCCGTGTATTGTATTACCAAAGAATGGCGACTCAACCATAAACATAATATTAACAGGAGAACCATGAGTCAAAAAGGTTGCCAAAAAGTAGTTTACATCAAACAGTACAAACTTTATTAAAGGTACAATCAATATCAAGATAAAATATTACCAGTTACACTAAAGTGACATAGTGACTACATCCGTGGATACAATAGTGAACTAAGAACACCAGTACGAGACATAAGAATCCTAAGGTATATAGATATAAAATACGTATATTATCACAGTAGTGTGGACTGAAGACTAACAGCCAGAAACCGGCAGCCCAGCTAAGAAATATAATGATAGCATAAAGTGCAAACGTGCTACAAAATTAGCCGGGAGCTACAGCGCACACAAAATGAATAAAGACAGTTAATTACCCATGTGGGATGATGTAGAGGTCTCGTCCAGCGCCCAGTCACATACCCCAACGCGCGTTTCGCGTTTGAACGTTGCCGCTTCCTCAGGGGGCGTGGCTTTATTGAGATCTCGTCCCATGTAAATAGCGGTCACATCCGATCATGTGACCGAGTAAAGAAAGGTGAAAATGCGCATGCGTGAACCGCAAATCCAACCCTGTGCATTCCAAGCCTCATTCCCATCACGTCGACACCGGTCATGTGAGCGGGCAGGCGCCACACCCCCAACACATGACACGGGACCGCGGTACAGGAAGAGAACGAGAGGTAACACCGGTCAGATTATGCGGTATATAAAAAAGTGACAGTGCTAAGAAAATATATCAAACTGGTGAATGATACAATAAATGATATTACGATTATATTATAACATTGAAAAAAATATACGCGTGCACTAATAATAATAAATGATGCTAGATTCCCCAAATTACAGTCTCCAAGATCCCAAAATGGGTATCGGTACTAAGACCCAACCATATGCTAGATCTAAAGATCAAAAGGAGACTGGATAGGGAAAATACTAGTGTGCAAAAGTGAAATATTAAACAGTAAATGGTAATAAACAGAATAACAAACTTAAATAAAATATCCCAGTGGCGTACATGAACGAACCCACCATTAAGGACACCCAAGGAAAACAGAGCACATCCTCCAATAGAACAATGAGCCATAGAGCCCATATAAAACATCCTCAATTAATCATATCTACAAAAGCCATTGTTCACACTTATAATGTCCACTCTAGGTTCAATGTGGTGCTCAAATGTTGCATCTTGTAGATTTTCAGTTCCACTTCAACCTCAAATTGGTGTCCATACGTGGCAAACATCACATGGACGCCATCGAGAAATAATTACACACTAAAATATGAGACAAAAGCACACAATTAAAAACTGATGCGATACGGTGGGGATAACAGGAAAGACCAGAGGAAAAGGAAAAATAAAATACACTCTATGTCTTATAGATAAGAGGAAAAGCCATGTGCCTCATTGAGGCCTATGGGCGTCATAGTGCCCAGTGTGGAAATCCAGCGACACTCTCTTTGTGCCAGAATGCGCTTGGTATTACCACCTCTAATACCACATTTCACAAGATCAATACCCCGTACCATAAAGGATTTCGGGTTACACCCATGAGACTGTAAAAAATGACGTGGTATTGTTTTTAGTTGTGTCACATCGGTTTCACTTGCAGCTGCCAATATATCCCGCACGTGTTCCCGAGTACGGGTGCCCAAACGGCGGGAAGTTAGACCAACATAGATCTTGGGGCAACTGCATGTGGCATAATATACCACATGCGTGGTATTACAGTTTATGTGGTAATTGATGGAGAAGATTTTTTTACCATCCGCAGATTCAAAAGTAGCAATGCGACAGATGTTCGAACAAGAGATACAATCCCCACATTGATAGCAGCCATGGGGTGGTCCACCAGATCCAAAATTGTATGTGCGTATTTTGGTGACATAGTGACTTGACACCAGCAGATCTCTAAGGTTTTTACTGCGCCTTGCGGTCATTAGAGGATACTTAGTCAGACATTTAGATAGTAGTGGGTCACTATGGAGAATGCTCCAATGTTTTTGGAGACAATCCCTCATAGTGGACCACTCACCATTGTAGGTGGAAATGAACCTTACTGCATTTTGCTGATCAAAAGTTTTAGATTTCTTTTTACCAGTGTATAGCAATTCATCACGTGGTGCATATTTAGCTCTTAAATATCCCTTATTGATGCTTCTATTGCTATATCCCCTGGTCTGGAACCTAACTTTTAAATCGGCTGCCTGCGCCTCAAATTTAGTGGTGGAGGAGCAGATCCGCTTCATCCTGAGATGCTGACCAACTGGGATGGCCCTAATTGTACTGTAAGGATGGCTTGATTCCGCATGTAACAGGGAGTTAACCGACGTGGACTTCCTAAAAACATCAGTCTGCAAAAACCGGTCACTATCGACCTCAATCATGACCGGTGTCGACGTGATGGGAATGAGGCTTGGGATGCACAGGGTTGGATTTGCGGTTCACGCATGCGCATTTTCACCTTTCTTTACTCGGTCACATGATCGGATGTGACCGCTATTTATATGGGACGAGATCTCAATTAAGCCACGCCCCCTGAGGAAGCGGCAACGTTCAAACGCGAAATGCGTGTTGGGGTATGTGACTGGGCGCTGGACGAGACCTCTACATCATCCCACATGGGTAATTAACTGTCTTTATTCATTTTGTGTGCGCTGTAGCTCCCGGCTAATTTTGTAGCACGTTTGCACTTTATGCTATCATTATATTTCTTAGCTGGGCTGCCGGTTTCTGGCTGTTAGTCTTCAGTCCACACTACTGTGATAATATACGTATTTTATATCTATATACCTTAGGATTCTTATGTCTCGTACTGGTGTTCTTAGTTCACTATTGTATCCACGGATGTAGTCACTATGTCACTTTAGTGTAACTGGTAATATTTTATCTTGATATTGATTGTACCTTTAATAAAGTTTGTACTGTTTGATGTAAACTACTTTTTGGCAACCTTTTTGACTCATGGTTCTCCTGTTAATATTATCTTTGTTAAACTTGTTTCCAATGACTTTGATTCTATCTCAACCTCCATTGGACACAATAATTTATCTATTGCTGAACAAAAAAGTCTAAAAAAACTGAAACAACTAAAAGATGTAGTATTTGAGCTGGCTGACAAGGGGGGGGGAACATTATTATTTGGCCTAACAAATTATATTTGGCGGAAGCATACCGCCAATTACGGGATACATCATGCTACAAAAAATTGACGTATAACCCTCTGATATCATTTAGAAAAGAACTGTCTAAGATTTTACAACAAGCATTATCAGATGGGATTATTACTACCCAAGTCCGGGATATCCTGCTGAGTAAAGATCATAGCATTCCAACATTATATCTTTTGCCAAAGGTGCACAAGAATCCGGTCATACCTCCAGGTAGGCCTATTGTCTCTGGGGTGGGTGGACTTACGGAAAACATTGGTAAATATACTGATTCCTTTCTCAAGCCCCTGGTGGAGACAATTCCATCTTATTTGAAAGACACATCTGATTTTTTTAAAAAAATTGACTCCATCCATGTTGAACAGGATACCTTGCTTGTCACTTGCGACGTAGAGTCTCTCTATATGAGTATTCGCCACCAGGATGGCTTGAGGGCCGTCTCACAATTTTTGTCTATGACCTCTCTCTCACCTAGTGACACCAATTTTCTTATTGTTTTGTTAGAATTTCTTTTGACTCACAATTTTTTTCTTTTTAACGGATCCTTCTTCCTACAGCTCCAGGGAACAGCAATGGGGGCTGCATGTGCGCCCTCATATGCTAACCTGTTCCTGGGGCTGTGGGAGAGGGATCTGTTCTCGTCGGATCGGGGTTCGTCAATGGAGTGGGTCCTTTTATGGGCCCGCTACATCGACGATATATTCCTGATCTGGCGAGGCACTCCTGCTAAATTGCAGTTATTTTTTCAGGAGCTTTATAACAATGAGTTAAATATACATCTTACATACAAATTTGATTTCTATCACATAGATTTTTTGGATGTCCTAGTGGAGAGAGAGGCGGATGGTCTTTTGGGTGCCAGTGTTTTCCGTAAGGATACCGCGGTGAACTCCGTACTCCACGCTTCATCTTCCCACCCACCTCATGTGATCAATGCGGTCCCTGTTGGGCAGTTCCTCCGTCTTAAAAGAATTTGCACATCAGTTGAAACCTTTGAGACACAAGCAGAAGATCTTAAACAGCGCTTTTTGGCTCGTGGATACAGCAAAAGGAGTGTCAAAAGGGCATATAATAGGGCCAGGAATATTAACAGACACCAACTTTTGTTCTCCAAACCACAAGTTAAAATGAATCAACAGGTAAGGATGATTACACAATACCACTCTCGGTGGAAGGAGATGTCACATATTTTGGCTAAACCTTGGCCTATACTTCTTGCCAATCCGATTCTTAAACAATACTTACCATCTTATCCTTCAGTGGTTGCTCGCAGATCGAAGAATTTGGGGGACCATCTGGTACAGAGCTATTTTCCACCAAATACTCCACCCCCCATCTTCCAATCAATTTCTGTTTATCATCCCCCTTGTTGGGGCTGTAAACCATGCTGCAAATGTATATCGTGCCAAAATATTGACAGTGCCACTCATTTTCTATCGTCTGATGGTCGAAAATTTGCAATTACACACTCCATCAATTGCTCCACTACTATGGTGATTTATCATGGAACCTGCCCTTGCGGTAAAATTTATATTGGACTCACAACACGTGCTCTTAAGACACGTGTACGAGAACATGTTCATGACATTCTGGCAGCTAAAAAAGAGAAGAACATTGAATGCTTGAAAATGGTTCCTCACCATTTTAGACATTATCATGAATGTGACCCCACAGGGTTTAGGGTTGTGGGAATAGACCATCTTATTCGAACACAACGTGGTGGCAACCTTAGTCGTCATCTTGCACAAAAAGAAGCATGATGGATTTGGAGGCTCCAAACTTTGCAACCCCAGGGTCTTAATGAAGCTCTTAGTTTTTCCTCATTCCTCTGAATCATCAGTCCCCATGTTTTTTATTGGCTTTTTTATATGTTGTTCTATATCTTGTTTTTAACTATGTGATGTTTGCCTTTCATAGTTCCCCTGGATGTCACAATTCTATGCCCATTTTTTGACTGTTTCCGCAGAGAAATTATTGTCCATCCTTTTGGATTCATCTACTATCGCACTTGGATTCTCTCGGATGCAATTTTGCATCTTTAACACTTGGATGTATTTATTTGTATATATATATCAAGCATGTCACTTTTTTATTTTTTTAAATATGTTAAACATGTTATTTAGTGATATCATGTATATATGTGTAATATTGTTACCTGTACTTTAATGCCCTTTCTCCCTCCACTTTATCCATCACTCGTGTCATTTAGCATTAATATGCCTTTTGGCATGTATGTTCACTCTTCTCTTGTATTAGTGAATCCTTTTTTCTCCTCTTCTGAGTGCGCTTGCGCACCAACTCTGGTTGCCGAGCAGTGGTGACGGTGTCTTTTTGAGCTGTGTTCGCTGGGATTTTACCTTCCGGCTCGCGCCTTACCTGTGGGCGTGACCCGGATGATCCTGGTGTCCTCCTCTTCTGATGCCCTCTCCGTTGCCCAGGCGACGGCGACACCCATGGCGCATGCGCCTTGGTAGGCACCTGGCTGGGACCTGATTGGTCTCTTTCTTGTTGCCGCGTTATGGCATATCAACATACACGCATGCGCGGGCTTTACGTTTTAATGCGGCGTCCTTTTTTAGGTGCACTGTGATTGGCTCTCTTCATGCATAAATATCTCATACGTTTCTATTACGCCCCACCCCCGGAAGAAGGCACCGCGCCAAAACGCGCGTTGGGGCTCGTGGCAGTGTGGTCTATCTCCAGGTAATATGACCGGTTGATCTTTACTTAGTCTCTCCTCTCAGGGTTCTTTGCTCCTCCATAATATGCATTTATAGTATTTTGCACCTAAGCTTTTGGATTTTTTATACATTTATGCACCGAAGGGGGCCATTGTGTCTCATGTACTGTAATTTACAAGGCATTTGCACTTTTTTGTAGTATTTTAGAGGTGGTGACATATTATGTATTTTTTGCCTGTTGATCTCCACACTGCCATTGTTTGGTGATCATTGTCATCTCTGTCTCCCTTTTCGTATACGTATGATCTGTTTTTATTGGTTACTCAATAAAGCTTAAAATGATTTTTACTTGGTTCTAGTAAGTGCTTCTTTTGTAGGTTTTCATGTTTATTCTTCTTTGCACTGATCCTTTTTGATATATGTCCAAGCACCCTTGGGAGTTCTGTTTTCTTGGTGCATGCAAGGTCTGGTATATATGATTTACCCCTTGTATACTGCCTGTTGCCTTGTGTACCTAAGTGTGTTGCCAAGTAAAGAGTGTCTTGTTTTTATGAACGATGTATAATATAAACCCGGCACTCAACTTAATGATGTAGTGATGAACTTTAATGCAGTCCAAGATGTAGTACAAACGTTTCAGTCATCCAGAACTTCATCAGTTAATACATAAATAATCAAAATAAACAAAAATGAAATAAACCATAACATAACAACCCCTTCACCCCCAAGGGTGGTTTGCACGTTATGGACCGGGCCAATTTTTACAATTCTGACCACTGTCCCTTTATGAGGTTATAACTCTGGAACGCTTCAACGGATCCTGGTGATTCTGACATTGTTTTCTCGTGACATATTGTACTTCATGATAGTGGTAAAATTTCTTTGATATTACCTGCGTTTATTTGTGAAAAAAATGGAAATTTGGTGAAAATTTTGAAAATTTCGCAATTTTCCAAATTTGAATTTTTATGCAATTAAATCACAGTGATATGTCACACAAAATACTTAATAAGTAACATTTCCCACATGACTACTTTACATCAGCATCATTTTGGAACCAAAATTTTTTTTTGTTAGGGAGTTATAAGGGTTAAAAGTTGATCAGCAATTTCTCATTTTTACAACACCATTTTTTTTTTAGGGACCACATCTCATTTGAAGTCATTTTGAGGGGTCTATATGATAGAAAATACCCAAGTGTGACACCATTCTAAAAATTGCACCCCTCAAGGTGCTCAAAACCACATTCAAAAAGTTTATTAACCCTTCAGGTGTTTCACAGGAATTTTGGGAATGTTTAAATAAAAATGAACATTTACCTTTTTTTCACACAAAATTTAATTCAGCTCCAATTTGGTTTATTTTACCAAGGGTAACAGGAGAAAATGGACCCCAAAAGATGTTATATAATTTGTCCTGAGTACGCCGATACCCCATATGTGGGGGTAAACCACTGTTTGGGCGCATGACAGAGCTCGGAAGCGAAGGAGTGCCGTTTGACTTTTCAATGCAAAATTGACTGGAATTGAGATGGGACACCATGTTGCGTTTGGAGAGCCCCTGATGTGCCTAAACATTGAAACCCCCCACAAGTGACACCATTTTGGAAAGTAGACCCCCTAAGGAACTTATCTAGAGGTGTGGTGAGCACTTTGAACCACCAAGTGCTTCACAGAAGTTTATAATGCAGAACTGTAAAAATAAAAAATCATATTTTTTCACAAAAATGATCTTTTCGCCCCCAATTTTTTATTTTCCCAAGGGTAAGAGAAGAAATTGACCACAAAAGTTGTTGTGCAATTTGTCCTGAGTACTCTGATACCCCATATGTGGGGGTAAACCACTGTTTGGGCGCATGGGAGAGCTCGGAAGGGAAGGAGCGCCATTTGACTTTTCACTGCAAAATTGACAGGAATTGAGATGGGACGCCATGTTGCGTTTGGAGAGCCACTGATGTGCCTAAACATTGAAACCCCCCCACAAGTGACACCATTTTGGAAAGTAGACCCCATAAGGAACTTATCTAGAGGTGTGGTGAGCACTTTGACCCACCAAGTGCTTCACAGAAGTTTATAATGCAGAGCCGTAAAAATAAAACAAAAATTTTTTCCCACAAAAATTATATTTTAGCCCCCAGTTTTGTATTTTCCCGAGGGTAAAAGGAGAAATTGGACCCCAAAAATTGTTGTCCAATTTGTCCTGAGTATGCTGATACCCCATATGTGGGGGGGAACCACCGTTTGGGCGCATGGGAGGGCTCGGAAGGGATGGAGCGCCATTTGGAATGCAGACTTAGATGGAATGGTCTGCAGGCGTCACATTGCGTTTGCAGAGCCCCTAATGTACCTAAACAGTAAATAAAAACCACAAGTGACACCATTTTGGAAAGTAGACCCCCTAAGGAACTCATCTAGATGTGTTGTGAGAGATTTAAACCCCTAAGTGTTTCACTACAGTTTATAACGCAGAGCCGTGCAAATAAAAAATTTTTTTTTTCCACAAAAATTATTTTTTAGCCCCCAGTTTTGTATTTTTCCAAGGGTAACAGGAGAAATTAGACCCTATATATTGTTGTCCAATTTGTCCTGAGTACGTTGATACCTGATATCTGGGGGGGAACCACCGTTTGAGCGCATGACAGAGCTCGGAAGGGAAGGAGCATCATTTGCAATGCAGACTTAGATGGATTGGTCTGCAGGCGTCACATTGCGTTTGCAGAGCCCCTAATGTACCTAAACAGTAGAAACCCCCCACAAGTGACCCAATATTGGAAACTAGACCCCCCAAGGAACTTATCTAGTTGTTTTGTGAGAACTTTGAACCCCCAAGTGTTTCACTACAGATTATAACGCAGAGCCGTGAAAATAAAAAAATAAAACATTTCCCCCCAAAATTATTTTTTAGCCCCCAGTTTTGTATTTTCCCAATGGTAACAGGAGAAATTGGACCCCAAACGTTGTTGTCCAATTTGTCTTGAGTACGCTGATACCCCATATGTGGGGGGGAACCACCGTTTGGGCGCATGGGAGGGCTCGGAAGGGAAGGAGTGCCATTTGGAATGCAGACTTAGATGGAATAGTCTGCAGGCGTGACATTGCGTTTGCAGAGCCCCTAATGTACCTAAACAGTAGAAACCCCCCACAAGTGACACCATTTTGGAAAGTAGACCCCCTAAGGAACTCATCTAGATGTGTTGTGAGAGCTTTGAACCCCCTAGTGTTTCACTACAGTTTATAACGCAGAGCCATGCAAATAAAAAATATTTTTTTTTTCCACAAAAATTATTTTTTAGCCCCAGTTTTGTATTTTCCCAAGGGTAACAGGAGAAATTGGACCCCAAAAGTTATTCTCCAATGTGTTCCGAGTACGCTGATACCCCATATGTTGGGGTAAACCCCTGTTTGGGCGCACGGGAGAGCTTGGAAGGCAAGGAGCACTGTTTTACTTTTTCAACGCAGAATTGGCTGGAATTGAAATGGGACGCCATGTCACATTTGGAGAGCCCCTGATGTGCCTAAACAGTGGAAACCCCCCAATTATAACTGAAACCCTAATCCACACACACCCCTAACCCTAATCCCAACGGTAACCCTAACCACACCTCTAACCCTAATCCCAACCCTATTCCCAACCGTAAATGTAATCCAAACCCTAACCCTAACTTTAGCCCCAACCCTAACCCTAACTTTAGCCCCAACCCTAAATGTAGCCCTAACCCAAGCCCTAGCCCTAACCCTAGCCCTAACCCTAGCCCTAACCCTAACCCTAGCCCTAACCCTAACCCTAATGGGAAAATGGAAATAAATACATTTTTAAAATTTTTTTTAATTTTTCCCTAACTAAGGCTACGTTCACATTAGCGTTCTGTGCCGCAGCGTCGGGCGCCGCAGCGTCGCCGCATGCGTCATGCGCCCCTATATTTAACATGGGGGCGCATGGACATGCGTTGCACTTGCGTTTTGCGACGCATGTGTCACTGCGGCGCACGCGTCATGGCGCAGATGACGCAGCAAGTTGCATTTTTTGTGCGTACAAAATCAAGCAAAAAAAGGACGCATGCGTCGCAAAACGCAGCGTTGTGCATGCGTTGTGCATGCGGTGTTCCTGCGTTGTGTTGCCGACGCTGCGGCGCACAATTCAAATGTGAACGTAGCCTAATCGGGTGATGAAGGGGGGTTTGATTTACTTTTATAGCGGGTTATTTAGCAGATTTTTATGATTGGCAGCCGTCACACACTGAAAGACGCTTTTTATTGCAAAAAATATTTTTTGCGTTACCACATTTTGAGAGCTATAATTTTTCCATATTTGAGTCCACAGAGTCATGTGAGGTCTTGTTTTTTGCGGGACGAGTTGACGTTTTTATTGGTAACATGTTAGGGCACGGGAGATTTTTTGATCGCTTTTTATTCCGATTTTTGTGAGGCAGAATGACCAAAAACCAGCTATTCATGAATTTCTTTTGGGGGAGGCGTTTATACCGTTCCGCGTTTGGTAAAATTGATAAAGCAGTTTTATTCTTCGGGTCAGTACGATTACAGCGCTATCTCATTTACATCTTTTTTTATGTTTTGCGCTTTTATACGATAAAAGCTATTTTATAGAAAAAATAATTATTTTGGCATCGCTTTATTCTGAGGACTATAACTTTTTTATTTTTTCGCTGATGATGGTGTATGGCACCTCGTTTTTTGCGGGACAAGATGACGTTTTCAGCGGTACCATGGTTATTTATATCCGTCTTTTTGATCGCGTGTTATTCCACTTTTTGATTGGCGGTATGAGAATAAAGCGTTGTTTTTTGCCTCGTTTTTTTTTACGGTGTTCACTGAAGGGGTTAACTAGTTATGTAGTTTTATAGGTGGGGTCGTTACGGACGCGGCGATACTAAATATGTGTACTTTTATTGTTTGATTTTTTTTATTTAGATAAAGAAATGTATTTATGGGAATAATTTATTTTTTTAATTTTTTTATTTAGGAATTTTTTTTTTTTTTTTTTTTTTTACACATGTGGACATTTTTTTTTTACTTTTTTACTTTGTCCCAGGGGGGGACATTACAGATCGGTGATTTGACAGTGTGCACAGCACTCTGTCATATCACCGATCTCACTGACAGGGCTGCAGGCTTACCAGCGTCTGCACTGAGCAGACACTCGGTAAGCCACCTCCTTCCCTGCAGGACCCAGATGCCACGGCCATCTTGGATCCGGGACCTGCAGCGAGGAAGGAGGTAGGAGACCCTCAGAGCAACGCGATCACATCGCGTTTCTCCGGGGGTCTCAAGGAAGCCCGCAGGGAGCCCCCTCCCTGCGCGATGCTTCCCTATACCGCCGGTACACCGCGATCATGTTTGATCGCGGTGTGCCGGGGGCGGTCCGTGACCGCTCCTGGCACATAGTGCCGGATGTCAGCTGCGATAGTCAGCTGACACCCGGCCGCGATCGGCCGCGCTCCCCCCGTGAGCGCGGCCGATCGTGCTGGACGTACTATTCCGTCCTTGGGAAGTAGGGCCCACCCAACATGGACGGAATAGTACGTCCAATGACAGAAAGGGGTTAAAAAAGTATATACAAATACAGTAGGTAATCTGTCAAAAGAAGAAATAGGATCATAATATAAGGGTTAGAGACCCCAAAGCACAGAAGAGCAGTCCCTCAATCTATTCCATGTGTAGTCGTACAGATAAATGGAAAGTAAGGTAAAAAAGGGGAGAAGGAATTAAAGGAAGAAAAATATTAAGTTATGAACTTGGATCTTATGTATAGGGTAGTCGCACCACCAAGGAGTAACTGGAAGAGAGTATGTATAACGGTAGATGACATACCAAACTGCTGTATGCATGATATCTCTTGTATCCACCGCTAGTCAATAGTGTGTATGTGCATGGATATAGCGTGCCCCTAAAAAGGAAATAGGCAGGATCAGTGTGCCGATATGCAGCCAATCAGGAACAAGGTAGGAAACCGGATATGATGGCATCAATGGCCGTGCATTCCGGAAGTCTCGAGTTTTGCATTCCATATACGTGTCACTGCATGTCAAGAGCAGGGAAAAGAAGAAGAAATATATGTTCCACCTAATATTGAATGGTAGTGAGTACCAGGAGACAGAGGACATGTCCTAGAGGAAAAAAAAAGGTGATTGGTGTTCAAATAGTAGCTGGTCATGGTGCAAAGCAGTCTGGCAGACATTAAGGATGTAGATAGAGATCCAGTGAGAGGAGATCACGTAGACAGGCATATTCTTATTTGATCAATATAAGTGGCTCTAAAGAGAAGAAATAGAAATATATTAAAAACAGGTAAATGAATACAAAACCTTATGCCTTATATAACAGAATATTGCTGACTCAGTAAGAAGGCCTTATAATGACATAAACAATGTGTTTAGACATGATGAGCAGATTCAAAACCGAGAAGACAATGATAAAAAATGATAAGCAAATTCCGAAGCTAGATAAACGATAGTAAATCATACTCCTTATTTAAGCCCTTCAGAGTGAGGGTATCCAATGTATGAATCCAATAGGCTTCTCGTTTTTTCAGTATGTCCACTCTATCACCACCCCGTCTGGGAGGTGGTACATGCTCGATCACCTGGAATTTGAGTTGTGTAATCCTGTGACCATGTGTAATGAAATGATGAGGGATTATATTATATTATATATCGTTATTCGGTGTGGGAACCTACCCTTGGCACCTCCTCCAGTAGTACTCACGGTGTGTCTACTAATGTTTTTATGAACGTGCGTAGTATCTTTGTCTTGAAGTCTAATGGACCTGATGAGGAGCACAATGGGACTGGCCTGAATGTAAAGATACCAATAGAAACACTGCCAGCATACACCCACACCCAGAACTCTCATATTTTCTGTAATATTCTGGGGTGTCAAATTCATGACACTGGCCTACAGCTACCAACCTGTGACCCATTACAAGAGCTCCTGTGTATGGGAGAGCTGGCTAAACAATCGACAAAACCATATAATGTGTATGACGAGTGTTCAACATAAGTTGGAAATCGGTTGCTATATGTACTATTGGCCTGTTATATGCAAGTAGCTCTGATTAAAAGCCTGGACCTTGCAATTTGTAAATGAACAAATTCACAATAAATGTAACATTTCCGTAAAAAATCCAGTCTACAGCTCAACTCCAGTTTCTATTTAGATTTCAACAAACAATTATGAGTACCAATTTTCAACTTGAATTTGATACATTATCAGGCAGAGCTGCACTTTGTCTTGATCGTGGTACCTTAAACCACCCTAGACTTGCTGAGAACAAATATCTTACAGCTAAAAGCAAAACCAAGTGAAAGTGAATGTTAAATTATTCCTATAAGTGGAAATAAAGCTTTTGCTGAGATGAGTGTTTTAGATAATCTAACATTTGCTCTTCAGTAAAACTGCAGAAACCAATTGAGTCTTTTGTCATGTTACATAAGATAGTTAATTTACCACCAAGAATGAAATGTTTCTTCTCTATTTTCATTATCACAGCATTTTTCAGCAAGAAGGGATACCCGATGAAGATTGACGATGCTGTACATGGTATACATGGTCTCGGATCAGATAGACTGTCCGCAAAACAGGCTCACACTTATTTTACAGCCAATAGCAAAACAAAACTGTTTTATCTATCAATATAACAGCATTAATAATGGTACATAAGCTCAATTCACACTGTAATCATTTTAATACACAAAAATGAAGCCAAATGGGAATAGAAAAAGCCAAGTGTATGTAACCTCTGCTGTGGCACACTGAGTCTCTATCACAGCGTCATATTCTCACTGATCTCAATGCTGGCACCTACTTTGATTATGAACAAGTGGGGCGAGTAGAGTAGAACTGTGTGTCATTATAGACCCCTTTCTCATTTGCAGCTCTCATCCCACGGCATTGTCAGTGTGGCGCTGTGGCAAGCAGAGCAGAGCTGACAGGACAGTGAGAGTAGAGCAGCAAGAAGTGTTTGTAACATGACATATCTGTACTCTCCTTCAATCTCCTCCTTATAATCACAGCGATTAAAGCTGCACTGTGAGACATTACATATATTACACAGAGAAAGGCAGGTCTGACATTCTGCAGGGGCTTGTTCCTTTGTTTCCCATGTATGTCATCTTCTGCTTATAATTGGTCAATGTCATGCAGCGGAAAAAATCAAGTCAACCCCCCAGAAATTAGTGTCTGCTAGTATGCTAACGCCCCCTTGGTCTTAATGGAAATTAGAATCTAAACTTTACAAGTTAATGTCTCTGCAGTGGAGATGATGAGTTAAAAAGTAAAAATGTTTTATTCAGCTTTGCAGCCACAATTTCCTAATGTGACCAGTTTGACGTGCTAAAACTAGTGAAAGGTCCACTCTGGGTGTAAGTATGGTTTAGAGATGCATTTATGTGACTGAATTGCAGCCCCCAATACTGGACCAAAAGTTTGTGCAATCACCCAGACAAACGTCATGTTAAGGATGTAAGATATTGGTACTTTAAATGATTAAATCCAGGGTCGAGCAGAGGTTAAATTATTGAGCTATGCATAAACGATGGGTAGAACATAGAAATGACTGCGTAACTAACAGTTACCTATTCAATTGCTTACAAGCAAGAAGACAATTTCAAATTCTCTCTATATCTGATCTGCAAAAATCATTGGAAAAACACGTGCTACCTGATATTTTTATTTTATTTTTTTATTTTTTTATGTTTAGCATTGCATTTAGAGTTATACAGTGGACAGTAAGAAACATGCCTAATGGAATTTAAAGAAGCTGTCTAGTATTTATTGTCTATCACAAGTGACACTTTTTGTATATCACAAAGTCAACAGGAGCCAGTAGCTTCATTGCCTGCTGGGAAGAAAGTGTAATTATCTTGCCTATTATATTTGCCTAAATAAGCTAGGAGACCAGAAGAATGCATTCAAGCTGTACTGTAATCACTCCTATTACAACTGTGTGACAGGAGCTGTCCAATCATCATCATTTACTTCAATGAGTTTCGGTTCCTTTTACTCCTATAGTGATTGTGCGGTACAACCTATGAACCTATGTGCCGTGGCTTGTGAAAATATTCACCCCTTGGCTTTTTACCTATTTTATTACATTACAACCTGTATTTAAATATTTTTATAAGCCTATTTGTGTGTGACACGTGAACACTAAATATTCTAATTTGGTGAAGTGAAGTTAAAAAAAAATAGGTATAAAATACATTTAAGGATCAAATAACTAAAAATAGGGATCTGCATATATATTCACCCCTTTTGCTACTTTTGCTATGAAGCTCCTAAAAATTTCTGGTGCAAACAATTACCATCATAAGTCCCATGCTTAGGGAAAGGAAGTCCACCTATGTGTAATCTAAGTGTCACATGGTCGGTCAGTATATACACTTTCACTTTTCTGAAAGGCCACAGAGGCTGCAAAACCATTAAGCAAGAGGCTCCGCTAACTAAACAACACCAGGAAGACCAAGGAGATCTCCAAACAAGTCAGGGACAAAATTGTTGAAAAGTACAAGTCAGGGTTGGGTAATTAAAAATATCCCAATCTCTGATGATCCCTCGAACCAACATTAAATCCATTATCATCACGTGGGAAGAATATGGTTCCACAACAAACTCAGCCCGGGTAAGGAAAGTATTAATCAGAAAGGCAGCACAGAGGCCAAAGGTAACCATGAAGGAGCTGCAGAGTTCCCAAGCAGAGGCTGGAGTATTTGTCCATACGAATTGTAAGATGTAGTGATGAGCGAGTATGCACGTTACTCGGGTTTTCTGAGCATGCTCAGGTGTTCTCTGAATATTTTAGGCGTGCTCGGAGATTTAATTTGTGTTGCCGCAGCTGCATGATTTGCGACTGCTAGACAACCTGAATACATGTGGGATTGTCTGTTTGTTAGGAAATGCTCACATGTATTCATGCTGTCTAGCAGCCACAAATCATGCAGCTGCGGCAACACAAACTAAATTTCCGAGCACACCGCACACCCAAAATACCCAAGCATGCTCGGAAAATCCGAGTAACGAGCACACTCGTTCATCAATAGTAAGGTGGTTATCAGACACTTAGTGCTTTGGAGATAAAATTGAAGTAATGCTTTAGTACAAATACTGTAGGAAAATGCTTCTGCACACTAAGTGTTGAAAGGGGTAATTGGCCATGATAGTTTGATTGTGAGCAGCTGATCAGTTGGGAGAGACTCCTCCTCACTATATCTACACCCCTGGATGTGGTACACTTTGTAAATTGAGAGCTGTTTCTCTCACACAGGCCTGTGTGTGTGGAGGATACAGATCTGCTGGATTGAATGCCTTTGCTAAAAGTACTAAGAAGCTGTAGTCTAAGCCAGGTGGGCTAACCAGCACTATTGTATTGACTTGTTACTTTTTGTTTTAACTTGTGGCTGAAAAAAGCTGCATTTTACGTTTTCTGGTGACATGGTTTATGAGGATTGCAATAAACCAGATGGACTTTAAATAGAAACAGTTCCTGAGTCTACCTCTTTAAGAAGCTGAGTGAGTCGACCTACCACATACTACAATAAGTCATACACTCCATATAGATGGCCTTTATGGAAGAGTGGGCAGAAAAAAGCCTCTACTCACACACAAAAAATTGTAAGCCTTGTTTTGAGTTTGCCAAAAGACCTGTGGAAGACTCCACAAATGTATAGAGGAAGGTTCCGTGGTCAGATGAGACTAAAATTGAACTTTTTGACCACTAAGGTAAATGCTATGTATGGCGCCAAACCAACACAGCTCATCACCCAAAGGAACATTATTCCCACAATGAAACATGATGGTGGCAGCTGTAATAGTATGCAGGTACTGAGTATGTCACCACGGAACAGACAGACCAACAGTTGAGGGGTTTAATAACAGGAATCAGGTTCTCCTCGCAGGGAGTAAGCAATGGAACATAACTAGCAATAAAACAGTGCAAAAATATGGGAGTAAAACAATATAACAGAATTAAGCAGGATTTCTTGAGAAAAGAACACTTATCAGTCTGATGAGGACTTGCTTGAAGGGTCGTCTTCTCCAACGTAGGCCCCGAGAAACAGCGGCACTTGTTGTCCCTCTGTTGTCCGTGGGCTGAGTAGTCTCTAGGAGCCTGCTGCCTGGGGTTTCGGGAGTTAATGTGGTATGCACAGGCTCTGAGTCTTTAGCTTTTACAGCACAGCCAGGAATCAGGGGCTCTGCACTGTTAAGTCTCTGTACCAGGAATCAGGGGCTCTGCACTGTTAAGTCTCTGTACCAGGAATCAGGGGCTCTGCACTGTTAAGTCACTGTACCAGGAATCACAGTCTCTGTACTGATACCACGGGGACAAGGGGGTCGAAGTCTCTGCACGGGCCAATGTCTCTACACGGATCTCAAAGCACCCCTCTCCAGTCACAGCAGAGTCCGCTTTCATGTACTCACAAAATGCAGTCTTTCTGGGCAGTCTCCCTGTATTTGTCCTCAGACCGGGAGCTCTCTCTCTCCCGGAGCGCAGCTACACCCTGCTCTGCACGCTGCTCAAGCTGCTCTGTCCCCTGCGTGTGTAGCGCCCTTACTGCCGCAGGGCCGAGGGGTACCCAGTACCGGGCCTCTGAGTCTCTGCTCTGGGATTGTCACGGTGGCTAGACCCAGCCCGTGACCCTGCTGAGGGGCGTACAATAAAGGTGGAGGTATGGTGATGATGTAGTGGTGCGGTGCAGGTCGCAGTAAATAACGAGGACACCAGGTTGCAGTCTCTTTACCTCTTTACTGAAGGCTTCAGGATCCTCGGTCCGGAATACGGTTATCCGGGCTGTGGGAGTCCGGCCGGTCCAATGGCACCTCCAGAGTTCCATTTGCAGGTGGAAATCTGTGCCTACCTTCTAGCGCTTGTGTGTTGTGGTCCTCCCCTGCTGTGCTTACGGGATAGTCCCCACAACTGTTGTGTCTGTTTCTGAAGTTCCCTCACAACTTGATTATGATGTTCTTCTTCGTCCCCCAGATGATATGGCTAGGACGCACCCGTATGACGGGTAGGCTCGGAGCTCTTCCTGGACTCTAGTGTCGCCCCTCTCCTGTTGTTGCCCCCTATGTCTTCTTAGGTGATTTGGGTGAGACAGCCCGCCTATAACTGACTGTCCTGCCGTAGGTTTGAAGTTAGGCCTGGAGCTCTATACTTCCTCGGTGTTCCGGCCACCGGCTGCGCGCCTCAGTAGGATGTTGCCTCGTCTTACAGGACGACTCCTACTGGTGTTTCTCCTTGTTGCGTTGATCTCGTTTCTCACTCAGCACAATAAACCTCGCTTCTTGTCCTTTCTTAGGGTACCGCCGCGATCAGGTGCAGGCGCGGTCCCGTAACGTTCTCTCAGTTCGCTAGGCCTCTGTCAGGATCCCACCCCTGACAGGGACCCCCCTGAATCTTCCTCTGCAACACCCTCTGCTACAGGATGTTGCCTGGTTCCAACCCAGTCAGCTTTCTCACTAACTTCCTATCCAACCCCCAGTTTTACCAGATTGTGAGGAGTGGCCTAATACATAGCACCCTTAGCTCCCCCTGGAGGCCAGACTGTGAAGTGTATTGGTGTCTGTGATACCTGGTCAGGTGAACTCCTTCAGTGCCATCAGACGTACCATAGCCCCCCTTAGCGGCGGAGCATCAGTACTGCAACGACCAGGACTCTGGGGCGCTGCACCCCCCCCGGTTAAATCCAGTATTCCTGGACTGGGAAGAAAACAACAATACATGTCAGCAAAAAGACATACAATTTTGAAACACAGTAACAATAAGCAAATTTGAACAGAGCTTCCCTTTATGGGAGGTGAGGACACTTGAACGTTACAAACATGGTTAAATACTTTAAATAACGTACTATAAATAACTTTTTCTTACCCAACCGGGTATTCTACTAAGTGCAAATTTTTGAACAATAATTTAATGTTGCCTTTAAGGACGTACACACTGAATCCACTAAAGACCTTCTTATAAAACACTATAAGGCTAATCAACTTTTCCTTCATTTTCCGTCTTTACATCTGCAGGACCGCCTGTCTATCTGCCCCAGGCCTACTGCCTCTCGTTCTGTTGCAGGACCGCCCCTTTCCGCCCGGGCCTTCTGCCTTTCTGCTACTATACAAAGTATAGAACGTATCATCCATCTCTCAGTTCAGGATCACCGAGCCATCTCTGTATGGCTCCTAGGAGGACTCACCGACTAACCCCGTACGGGTTCACTTCCTGTCCTCATTCTCTAACACATTATTAAACATTCCTTACAATTACCTAGCTAACTACATATAACTGCCACATGTCAGCATTATTACTTCTTCTGTTAAAGTATCATCATTCTCTAAGTGCTATCGATGAACGTCCCTTTTAAGAAGGGACCAAGTCTCTATAAGGTAGTGCAACTTCTTAAGCTGCAAGTCCGTATGCAGTAAGGACTCCGGTGCTGTTTCCAGGAACAGTTTCTTCGCAGAGAGTCCTTTCTTTTGTAAAACCAGTAGAGGGCACCTTTAAGAAGGTGCAAACTATTTACAATGAGTTTGTAATCATGCAGTGTTCATGATCCAGCAGTTATTTCAACAATGATAAAACGAGAAACAAAAACAAAAGCAGCAGAAGGGATCCCGGGTAAACTAAGGGATCCCTTTAAGAGTGAACCCTATTCGGGTTGTAGCAGCAAGAAAACACAAAAAGGACAAACGGTTAACTATTTACATGTTCAGAAGATTAGGACATTTACTTGAACCACTCAGGAGGCAGCACGGGCGGAGGCAACCCCTTTGGATATTGCCCGCCGCCTGGTACTGCGTAAGGGGGAGTGTTGTCCCATCTGGGTGTCTGCGTACCCACTGTCTTCAGTCCTGGGGCAGCAGAAGCACCGACCACCTGAGGAGGCGCCTCCTTGGCCATGACGGTGGTTGAGGTGACGATGCTGCAGGTCGTGGTTTTGATAATGGTGCACGTTGGAGTGGCCACGGTCGTCTTGGTGATGATTGCGGGCTGACCACAAGGGGACACCTTCGCTATGGGGGACAGCTTCACCGGCACCTTAGTCGGGGGTGTCACGGGGTTTCGCTTCTTATGAACATTCAGGGCGAACCACACCTTCTCCCCAAAGTGCCTGGTGTAAGTGACGTCGTCCCCCGGGTAGAGATCTGTTATGGTTTCCAATGGCAAGGAAACATCAGAAGCATAGAATAAACGGACAAGCTCTCGGGTGATGGAAACTAAAGCTGACCGCGATGCTAAACCTACACACCACACTAGAAGTAGCCAGGGGGCATTCCTGCGTTGTCTCTAGATGCCGCGCGCCAGCCGGAGAACTAACTACCCCTGGTAGAAGAAAACACAGTCCTGGCTTGCCTCCAGAGAATGTCCCCACAGGAGATAGCAGCCCCCCACATATAATAACGGTGAGAGCAGATGAAAAGACACACGTAGTATGAAAGCAGATTTAGCACAGAGAGGCCCGCTAACTAAATAGCAGAAAGATACAACAGAGGACTTCGCGGTCAGCTGCAAAACCCTTCAAAACACCATCCTGAAATTACCTTAACTCATGTGACAACTCATGACACCGGAGTGGTAATTTCAGCCCAACAAGAGCTTCCAGCTGCAGAGATTCACATAAGTGCAAACTGGACAAAACATACAAAAATAGACTTAAGGACTAAAGTGTCCAACTTAGCTGAGCAGAAAACTGGGAGCAGGAACATGCAACAGAATCACTCTGGATACATTGATGGCCAGCATTAGAATGACTGAGGAGCAAGGTTAAATAGGATACTCCCACATCCTGATAGGAACAGGTGAACTGAGAAGGCAAAGCTCGCAGGACACCAGTACCACAAGAGACCACCGGGGGAGCCCACGAACCGAATCACAACAGTACCCCCCCCTTAAGGAGGGGGCACCGAACCCTCACAAGAACCACCAGGGCGATCTGGATGAGCCCTATGAAAGGCACGGACCAAATCAGAAGCATGAACATCAGAAGCTGTAACCCAAGAATTATCCTCTTGACCGTAGCCCTTCCATTTCACCAGATATTGAAGTCTCTGTCTGGAAACACGGGAGTCCAAGATTTTCTCCACCACGTACTCCAATTCACCCTCAACCAGCACAGGAGCAGGAGGCTCAACAGAAGGC
The DNA here is from genome assembly GCF_051348905.1 of Ranitomeya variabilis. Classification (NCBI taxonomy): domain Eukaryota; kingdom Metazoa; phylum Chordata; class Amphibia; order Anura; family Dendrobatidae; genus Ranitomeya; species Ranitomeya variabilis. The sequence continues at coordinate 51,301,304 of NC_135239.1, read as the reverse complement.
ACAAGTGGTACCTCATACCTCCGCAATAATGACCGATGGAAGACATTATGGATAGCAAAGGATGCTGGGAGGTCCAAACGAAAAGACACAGGGTTAAGAATTTCCAAAATCTTATAAGGACCGATGAACCGAGGCTTAAACTTTGGAGAAGAGACCCTCATAGGGACAAAACGGGAGGACAACCACACCAAGTCCCCAACACGAAGACGAGGACCAACACGACGATGGCGATTAGCAAAACGTTGAGTCCTCTCCTGGGACAACTCCAAATTGTCCACCACCTGCCCCAAATACGATGCAACCTATCCACCATGGTATCCACTCCAGGACAATCCGAAGACTCCACCTGACCAGATGAAAAACGAGGATGGAACCCTGAATTGCAAAAGAAAGGGGAGACCAAAGTGGCAGAACTGGCCCGATTATTAAGGGCAAACTCAGCCAACGGCAAAAAGGAGACCCAGTCATCCTGATCAGCAGACACGAAACACCTCAAATAAGTCTCCAAGGTCTGATTAGTACGTTCCGTCTGGCCATTTGTCTGGGGATGAAATGCAGACGAAAAAGACAAATCAATGCCCATCCTGGCACAAAACGCCCGCCAAAATCTGGACACAAACTGGGATCCCCTGTCGGAAACGATATTCTCCGGAATACCATGCAGCCGAACCACATTCTGAAAAAACAGGGGCACCAACTCAGATGAGGAAGGCAGCTTGGGCAAGGGCACCAAATGAACCATCTTAGAAAAGCGGTCACACACCACCCAAATGACGGACATCTTCTGAGAAACAGGGAGATCAGAAATAAAATCCATAGAGATGTGTGTCCAAGGCCTCTTAGGAACAGGCAAGGGCAACAACAACCCACTAGCCCGAGAACAACAAGGCTTGGCCCGAGCACAAACATCGCAAAACTGCACAAAAGTACGCACGTCCCGAGACAGGGAAGGCCACCAGAAGGACCTAGCCACCAAATCTCTGGTACCAAAAATTCACGGATGACCTGCCAACGCAGAAGAATGAACCTCCGAGATGACTCTATTGGTCCATTCATCCGGCACAAACAATCTACCAGGCGGACAACGATCAGGCCGATCCGCCTGAAACTCTTGTAAAGCACGTCGCAGGTCTGGGAAGACAGCAGACAATATCACCCCATCCTTAAGTATACCCGTAGGTTTAGAATCACCAGGGGAATCAGGTTCAAAACTCCTAGAAAGGGCATCCGCCTTCACATTCTTAGTACCTGGCAGATACGAAACCACAAAATTAAACCGGGAGAAAAACAACGACCAGCGCGCCTGTCTAGGATTCAGACGTCTGGCCGACTCAAGATAAATCAAATTTTTGTGATCAGTCAAGACCACCACCTGATGTTTAGCACCCTCAAGCCAATGACGCCACTCCTCGAATGCCCATTTCATCGCCAAAAGCTCCCGATTACCGACGTCATAATTTCGCTCGGCGGGCGAAAATTTTCGAGAAAAGAACGCACAAGGTCTCATCACTGAACAATCTGAACTTTTCTGCGACAAAACCGCCCCCGCTCCGATCTCGGAAGCATCAACTTCCACCTGAAAAGGAAGAGAAACATCAGGCTGGCACAACACCGGAGCAGAAGAAAAACGGCGCTTAAGCTCCCGAAAGGCCTCCACAGCAGCAGGAGACCAATCTGCAACATCAGCACCCTTTTTAGCCAAATCAGTCAAAGGCCTGACAACGCTAGAAAAACCAGTTATGAATCGACGATAAAAGTTAGCAAAGCCCAAAAATTTCTGAAGGCCCTTAAGAGAAGTCGGTTGCGTCCAGTCACAAATAGCCCGAACCTTCACAGGATCCATCTCAATAGAAGAGGGGGAAAAAATGTACCCCAAAAAAGAAATCTTCTGAACCCCAAAAACACACTTTGAACCTTTAACAAACAGAGAATTGGTCCGCAAAACCTGAAAAACCCTCCTAACTTGTTGAACATGAGATTCCCAGTCATCCGAAAAAATCAAGATATCGTCCAAATACACAATCATAAATTTATCCAGATATTCACGGAAAATATTGTGCATAAAAGACTGAAAGACCAAAGGGGCATTTGACAGACCAAAAGGCATCACCAAATACTGAAAATGGCCCTCGGGCGTATTAAATGCGGTTTTCCACTCATCCCCCTGCTTAATTCGCACCAAATTATACGCACCGCGAAGATCAATCTTAGAGAACCACTTCGCCCCCTCAATGCGAGCAAATAAATCTGTCAGCAATGGCAAAGGATACTGATACTTGACTGTGATCTTATTCAAGAGTCTATAATCAATACAAGGTCTCAAAGAACCATCGCTTTTAGCTACGAAAAAGAACCCCGCTCCAAGAGGAGACGAAGAAGGACGAATATGTCCCTTTTCCAAGGACTCCCTAATATACTCTCGCATGGCAGCATGTTCAGGTACAGACAGATTGAATAGACGACCCTTAGGAAATTTACTGCCAGGGATCAAATCTATGGCGCAATCGCAATCTCTGTGAGGAGGAAGAGAATTAAGAGTAGATTCCTCAAAAACCTCACGATAATCAGACAAAAACTCAGGAATTTCAGAGGGAATAGATGAAGCAATGGAGACCAAAGATGTGTCCCCATGATTTCCCTGACATCCCCAGCTTAGTACAGACATTGTTTTCCAGTCAAGGACTGGGTTATGAGTTTGCAACCATGGCAATCCCAGCACCAACACATCATGTAGATTATACAGTACAAGGAAGCGAATCACCTCTTGATGGTCTGGAGTCATACGCATAGTCACTTGTGTCCAGTGTTGTGGTTTATTACTAGCCAATGGTGTAGAATCAATACCCTTTAAAGGTATAGGAACTTCCAGAGGCTCTAGATCAAACCCACAGCGCCTGGCAAAGGACCAATCCATAAGACTCAAAGCGGCGCCAGAATCCACATACGCATCCGCAACAATAGAAGATAACGAACAAATTTGAGTTACAGACAAAATAAACTTGGACTGCAAAGTGCCAATAGCAGAGGATTTATCAACTTTCTTTGTTCGTTTAGAGCATGCTGATATAACATGAGTAGAATTTCCACAATAGAAGCACAAATGATTTTTGCGCCTATAAATCTGTCGTTCGCTTCTGGACAGAAAGCTATCACATTGCATACTCTGTGGTGCCTCTTCAGAAGACACCGCCAACTGGTGCACAGGTTTGCGTTCCCGTAAACGCCGATCAATCTGAATTGCCATTGTCATGGACTCATTCAGACCAGTAGGCGCAGGAAACCCCACCATGACGTCTTTTACAGCATCAGAGAGACCTTCTCTGAAAATTGCCGCCAGAGCGCACTCATTCCACTGAGTAAGCACAGACCATTTTCGAAATTTTTGGCAATATATTTCGGCTTCATCTTGCCCCTGAGAGAGGGCTATTAGGGCTTTCTCAGCCTGAATCTCCAAATTTGGTTCCTCATAAAGCAACCCCAAAGCCAGAAAAAACGCATCCACATTGAGCAACGCAGGATCCCCTGGTGCCAATGAAAATGCCCAATTTTGGGGGTCACCCCGCAGTAAAGAAATAACAATTTTTACTTGCTGGGCAGGATCTCCAGCAGAATGAGATCTCAGCGAAAGAAACAATTTACAATTGTATTTAAAATTTAGAAAACAAGATCGATCTCCAGAAAAAAACTCCGGTATAGGAATTTTAGGTTCAGACCGAGGAGCATGTAACAAAAAATCTTGTATATTCTGAACTTTAGAGGCAAGATTATTCAAATTGGTAGCCAGACTCTGGGGATCAATATTTCAACAGATAAAGTCTGAGCCATTCAGGGGTTAAGAGGAGAGGAAAACAGGAGACTGCAATTAGAGCTGGAGTGCAACTTCAGAGGAAGGAAAAAAAAAAAAAAAAAAGGTTTCACACAGTTCCTTTTCTCTCCTGCTTCAGCCTATAGATTAAACATTTGGGCTGGCCATACTGTTATGGTTTCCAATGGCAAGGAAACATCAGAAGCATAGAATAAACGGACAAGCTCTCGGGTGATGGAAACTAAAGCTGACCGCGATGCTAAACCTACACACCACACTAGAAGTAGCCAGGGGGCATTCCTGCGTTGTCTCTAGATGCCGCGCGCCAGCCGGAGAACTAACTACCCCTGGTAGAAGAAAACACAGTCCTGGCTTGCCTCCAGAGAATGTCCCCACAGGAGATAGCAGCCCCCCACATATAATAACGGTGAGAGCAGATGAAAAGACACACGTAGTATGAAAGCAGATTTAGCACAGAGAGGCCCGCTAACTAAATAGCAGAAAGATACAACAGAGGACTTCGCGGTCAGCTGCAAAACCCTTCAAAACACCATCCTGAAATTACCTTAACTCATGTGACAACTCATGACACCGGAGTGGTAATTTCAGCCCAACAAGAGCTTCCAGCTGCAGAGATTCACATAAGTGCAAACTGGACAAAACATACAAAAATAGACTTAAGGACTAAAGTGTCCAACTTAGCTGAGCAGAAAACTGGGAGCAGGAACATGCAACAGAATCACTCTGGATACATTGATGGCCAGCATTAGAATGACTGAGGAGCAAGGTTAAATAGGATACTCCCACATCCTGATAGGAACAGGTGAACTGAGAAGGCAAAGCTCGCAGGACACCAGTACCACAAGAGACCACCGGGGGAGCCCACGAACCGAATCACAACAGAGATCCCGGTCTGGATGGCCTTCCCTGAGATGGGACTCCACATCCCGCCGGTTGACAAAGACTTCGGCGTACAGGCCCAGCTCTTTTATAAAGCCCCAGCCTCTGTGGAGCTTGAAGGCGACGACGGTGCCCTGCCTGCGCGGGGCCTGGTGAGCGGTGGGGTCCTTGCAGGCCCGGTCCTTGACCGCCAAGTCCCTTTGGTGGTAGGCCTCTAGCCCGGCCTGGTACGCCTTTTCCTTCTCCTCCCACTGCTGTTCCAGCTGGGCCTGGTATTCCTCCCAGCTCAGGGACTGCACCATCTCCCCTTCCTGTGTCTTCACCCCGGGGAATCCCATAAGGTCGGGTCCTGGGTTCACCCAGCGGCACACTGTACGCTCCGCATAGACCTCTCCCGGCAGGGCAATTGGTGGAATCGGGGCTTTCATGAAGTGTTCCATACCCGTTCTCTTCTCCCATGGTAACAGGCGCTGGAGTCTATGGGTCCCAGGGAGAGGGGGTTCCGCAACGGGGCCTATTAACAGACCCTCGGCCAGCGGGACAGGGTCGGCGGACTCACCAGTCGGTGTAGGCCCCTCCTCCTTGGTTGGCTCCACTGGTGATATGGTCGATGGGGACGTCGGCTGGGGTTCCGGCGGCAACGCAGGTTCAGACGTGAGAGGGTCCTCCGCCGGCGCTTCCGTCCGCAGCTGGAGGAGTTGTTCGATCAGGCCTTCCATTTCAATCTGCAGGAGGCCAGTCCCAATCGCGGAGAGCTGACCACTGTGCTCGTCCGGGTGACTGGGGGAGTCCTCAGCTCTGACCCCGCATTCCTGGTCTGAGTGGCTGGTCATGGCGTCCTCCACGTGGGTCGCTTCCTGGTCTTCTTCCTGCTCTCTCCGTCATGGGCGGTTCTGTTTTTGTTGTCTCCGCCCTCCATTGAGGATTAGGAGGCGGATCTCGGCTGCTGACGGACACGTCCTCATGGTGCAGAAATATTTAGACTGGGCGGCCATTGTCTTTCGCGCTCTTCAGCTGGTCCACGCCTACTCCACGCCCCTCTTCTCCTCCTGCGCTCTCCTCAGCGCTGTAATGGCGGCTGGTTTTGGCGGCAAATGGCAATCCACAGTCTTTGCAATAAGTCACAGTCCAAGTATAATAAATCACAGTTCCAAGGCACGCATGACCTGATTCGTCAGGCTTAAGTAGATCCTGCTCGTGACACCAAGTTGTAGCGCCCCCACTGCCGCAGGGCCGAGGGGTACCCGGTACCGGGCCTCTGAGTCTCTGCTCTGGGATTGTCATGGTGGCTAGACCCGGCCCGTGACCCTGCTGAGGGGCGTACAATAAAGGTGGAGGTATGGTGATGATGTAGTGGTGCGGTGCAGGTCGCAGTAAATAACGAGGACACCAGGTTGCAGTCTCTTTACCTCTTTACTGAAGGCTTCAGGATCCTCGGTCCGGAATACGGTTAACCGGGCTGTGGGAGTCCGGCCGGTCCAATGGCACCTCCAGAGTTCCCTTTGCAGGTGGAAATCTGTGCCTACCTTCTAGCGCTTGTGTGTTGTGGTCCTCCCCTGCTGTGCTTACGGGATAGTCCCCACAACTGTTGTGTCTGTTTCTGAAGTTCCCTCACAACTCGATTATGATGTTCTTCTTCGTCCCCCAGATGATATGGCTAGGACGCACCCGTATGACGGGTAGGCTCGGAGCTCTTCCTGGACCCTAATGTCACCCCTCTCCTGTTGTTGCCCTCTATGTCTTCTTAGGTGATTTGGGTGAGACAGCCCGCCTATAACTGACTGTCCTGCCGTAGGTTTGAAGTTAGGCCTGGAGCTCTATACTTCCTTGGCGTTCCGGCCACCGGCTGCGCGCCTCTGTAGGATGTTGCCTCATCTTACAGCACAACTCCTACTGGTGTTTCTCCTTGTTGCGTTGATCTCGTTTCTCACTCAGCACTATAAACCTCGCTTCTTGTCCTTTCTTAGGGTACCGCCGCGATCAGGTGCAGACGCGGTCCCGTAACGTTCTCTCAGTTCGCTAGGCCTCTGTCAGGATCCCACACCTGACAGGGACCCCACTGAATCTTCCCCTGCAACACCCTCTGCCACAGGATGTTGCCTGGTTCCAACCCAGTCAGCTTTCTCACTAACTTCCTATCCAACCCCTAGTTTTACCAGATTGTGAGGAGTGGCCTAATACATAGCACCCTTAGCTCCCCCTGAAGGCCAGATTGTGAAGTGTATTGGTGTCTGTGATACCTGGTCAGGTAAACTCCTTCAGTGCCATCAGACGTACCATAGCCCCCCTTAGCGGCGGAGCATCAGTACTGCAACGACCAGGACTCTGGGGCGCTGCATGTGCATGTCTTTCCCACTCTCTGCCTGCTTCCTTCCTGTCCCAGTCTCTAAGTCTGCCCCTTGGGGAACCTGCAGCACAGCTCAATGGTTCCAGGCACAGAGCCGAGAAGGTAACCGCCACCAGACTCTTCTTGTGTTTTACCTCCTTACATTCCCCCCCCTCTTTCTGCTCGCCATTCCACGGGCGAGATCTTCAGGAGTTCCTGTTGGCAATCTTCCAGTCCTTGCACAATCTGCTGCCAGATGAACTCATCCTGATTGTAGCAGGGGGTACACCAGCCGTTGAATGTTCAGAGCATCTCAAACCAGCAGGGGCGGTAATGTCAACTGCTGTGAGAGGAGTCGAGGCTTCCTCCAATACGTTGGTAGTTTCAGGCACCAGCCCTGTTCCTGGGTTCCCTGGGAGAGATTTGGAGTCTTCCTCGTCTTCCACATCTACATTGATCACTGGCGCAGCCGGTGGGGGCGCTGGAGCCAATTGGACTGATTCAGGATCTCGAGACAAACATAGACGCAACATATTCCTGTGCAGTGTGCGGGTGGGAGTCTGTTGTGAATTTGGATTCTGGGCTCCCCCGGTGGCTACTGGTGGAATTGAACTTGTGACATCATCTTCCCTGTTCACCTGTTCTGATTAGATCTGGGTGTCGCTATATAACCTGGCTTCTCTGTTAGATGCTTGCCGGTCAACAATGTTATCAGAAGCCTCTCTGTGCTTGTTCCTGCTCCCAGACATCTACTAGATAAGTTGGACATTCGTCCATGTTTTGTTTTTGTATTTTGGTTCCAGTTCACAGCTGCAGTTTCGTTACTGTGTCTGGAAAGCTCTTGTTGATCAGGAATTGCCACTCTGGTATTATGAGTTAATGCCAGAGTCCTAAAGTAATTTCTGGATGTGTTTTGTTAGGGTTTTCTACTGACCATGAAAGTATGCTTTCTGTCTTCTGCTATCTAGAAAGCGGACCTCAAATTTGCTAAAACTATTTTCCTGCTGCGTTTGTTGTTTCATCTCATATCACCGCCAATATATGTGGGGGGCTTCTGTCTCCTTTTTGGGCATTTCTCTAGAGGTGAGTCAGGTCTTATATTTCCCTCTGCTAGCATTATTTAGTTCTCCGGCCGGCGCTGGGCATATAGGGATAAAAAGTAGGACATGCTACCTGGCTACTTCTAGATGATGCGGTAGGTTTAGTTCATGGTCAGTACAGTTACATCTTCCAAGAGCTTGTTCCTATTGAGGCTTATGCTAGTTCTCTGGCCATGGAGATCATGACAGTTTGACCGGCCCACTAAAGGGTTAAAATCCTTGGCTGAGAAAGGAGAGAAATAAGAAGTCTGCTGAAAATTTTTTTTTTTTTTTTTTTTTTTCACTAGTAGTTAGTGTGCTCTTAATTGGATCACTTGCCAGTCTGTCTATGCTGCAGTCTTTCTTTTTTTTCTCTCTCCTTCTAATCTTTGAATGGCTCTATGTTCACCTGTCTATAATGGATCTACAGAGTGTAACTGCAGGTTTGAATAATCTCGCCACGAAAGTACAAAGTTTGCAAGATTTTATTATTCATGCTCCGGTATCAGAGCCGAGAATTCCTTTGCCGGAATTCTTCTCAGGGAATAGATCTAGCTTTCAGAATTTTAGAAATAATTGTAAGTTATTTTTGTCCCTGAAATCTCGTTCTGCTGGAGACCCTGCACAGCAGGTTGGGATTGTGATTTCCTTGCTCCGCGGCGACCCTCAAGATTGGGCTTTTGCATTGGCACCAGGGGATCCTGCGTTGCGCAATGTGGATGCGTTTTTTCTGGCCTTGGGCTTGCTTTATGAGGAACCTCATTTGGAACTTCAGGCAGAAAAAACTTTGATGTCCCTATCGCAGGGGCAAGATGAAGCTGAAATTTACTGCCAAAAATTCCGTAAATGGTCTGTGCTTACTCAGTGGAATGAGTGTGCCTTGGCGGCTACTTTCAGAGAGGGTCTTTCTGATGCCATTAAGGATGTTATGGTGGGGTTCCCTGTGCCTGCAAGTCTGAATGAGTCCATGACAATGGCCATTCAGATCGATAGGCGTCTGCGGGAGCGCAAACCAGTGCACCATCTGGCGGTGTCCACTGAGAAGACGCCAGAAAACATGCAGTGTGATAGAATTCTGTCCAGAAGCGAGCGGCAGAATTTTAGACGGAAAAATGGGTTGTGTTTCTATTGTGGGGATTCTACTCATGTTATATCAGCATGCTCTAAGCGTACTAAAAAGCTTGATAAATCCGTTCCCATTGGCACTTTACAGTCTAAATTTATTTTGTCTGTGACCCTGATTTGCTCTTTGTCATCTATTACTACGGACGCCTATATCGACTCTGGCGCCGCTTTGAGTCTTATGGATTGGTCCTTTGCCAATCGTTGTGGGTATGATTTGGAGCCTTTGGAGACTCTTATTCCTCTGAAGGGGATTGACTCCACCCCATTGGCTAATAATAAACCACAATACTGGACACAAGTGACTATGTGTATTAATCCGGATCACCAGGAGACTATTCGTTTTCTGGTGCTGTATAATCTACATGATGATTTGGTGCTGGGATTGCCATGGCTGCAGTCTCACAACCCAGTCCTTGACTGGAGAGCTATGTCTGTGTTGAGCTGGGGATGTAAGGGGACTCATGGGGACGTACCTTTGGTGTCCATTTCATCATCTATTCCCTCTGAAATCCCTGAGTTCCTGTCTGATTATCGTGACGTCTTTGAAGAACCCAAGCTGGGTTCATTACCTCCGCACCGGGAGTACGATTGTGCTATAGATTTAATTCCGGGTAGTAAATACCCAAAGGGTCGTTTATTTAATCTGTCTGTGCCTGAACATACTGCTATGCGAGAATATATAAAGGAGTACTTGGAAAAGGGACATATTCGTCCATCGTCATCTCCCTTAGGAGCCGGTTTTTTCTTTGTGTCAAAAAAAGACGGCTCTTTGAGACCATGTATTGATTATCGGCTTTTGAATAAAATCACGGTTAAATATCAATACCCATTGCCGTTGCTGACTGATTTGTTTGCTCGCATAAAGGGGGCCAAGTGGTTCTCTAAGATTGATCTCCGTGGGGCGTATAATTTGGTGCGGATCAGGCAGGGGGATGAGTGGAAAACCGCATTTAATACGCCCGAGGGCCACTTTGAGTATTTGGTGATGCCTTTTGGTCTTTCTAATGCCCCTTCAGTCTTCCAGTCCTTTATGCATGATATTTTCCGCGATTTTTTGGATAAATTTATGATAGTGTATCTGGATGATATTCTGATTTTTTCGGATGATTGGGACTCTCATGTCCGGCAAGTTAAGAGGGTTTTTCAGGTTTTGCGGTCTAATTCTCTGTGTGTCAAGGGTTCTAAGTGCGTTTTTGGGGTTCAGAGAATTTCCTTTTTGGGATATATTTTTTCTCCCTCTTCCATTGAGATGGATCCTGTCAAGGTTCAAGCTATTTGTGATTGGACGCAGCCCTCTTCTCTTAAAAGTTTTCAGAAATTTTTGGGCTTTGCCAACTTTTATCGTCGATTTATTTCTGGTTTTTCGGATGTCGTTAAGCCATTGACCGATTTGACTAGACAGGGTGCTGATGTTGCTAATTGGTCCCCTGATGCTGTGGAGGCCTTTCAGGAGCTTAAGCGCCGTTTTTCTTCTGCCCCTGTGTTGCGTCAGCCTGATGTGACTCTTCCTTTTCAGGTTGAGGTCGACGCTTCTGAGATCGGGGCTGGGGCAGTGTTGTCGCAGAAAAGTTCTGACTGCGCCGTGATGAGGCCTTGTGCCTTCTTTTCCCGTAAATTTTCGCCCGCTGAGCGGAATTATGATGTTGGGAATCGGGAGCTTTTGGCCATGAAGTGGGCGTTTGAGGAGTGGCGCCATTGGCTCGAGGGGGCCAGACATCAGGTGGTGGTATTGACTGACCACAAAAATTTGATCTATCTTGAGACCGCCAGGCGCCTGAATCCTAGACAGGCGCGCTGGTCATTATTTTTCTCTCGGTTTAATTTTGTGGTATCGTACCTACCGGGTTCTAAGAATGTTAAGGCGGATGCCCTTTCTAGGAGTTTTGAGCCTGATTCACCCGGCAACTCTGACCCCACAGGTATTCTTAAGGAGGGAGTTATCTTGTCAGCCGTTTCTCCAGACCTGCGGCGGGCCTTGCAGGAGTTTCAGGCGGATAGACCGGATCGTTGTCCGCCTGATAGGTTGTTTGTTCCTGATGATTGGACCAGTAGAGTCATCTCTGAGGTACATTCTTCTGCATTGGCAGGTCATCCTGGAATTTTTGGTACCAGGGATTTGGTGGCAAGATCCTTCTGGTGGCCTTCCCTGTCACGAGATGTGCGAGGCTTTGTGCAGTCTTGTGACGTTTGTGCTCGGGCCAAGCCTTGTTGTTCTCGGGCTAGTGGATTATTGTTGCCCTTGCCTATTCCTAAGAGGCCTTGGACACACATCTCGATGGATTTTATTTCAGATCTGCCTGTTTCTCAGAAGATGTCTGTCATCTGGGTGGTGTGTGACCGTTTTTCTAAGATGGTCCATTTGGTTCCCCTGCCCAAATTGCCTTCTTCTTCCGAGTTGGTGCCCCTGTTTTTTCAAAATGTTGTTCGTTTGCATGGTATTCCTGAGAATATCGTTTCTGACAGAGGAACCCAATTTGTGTCTAGATTTTGGCGGGCATTCTGTGCTAGGATGGGCATAGATTTGTCTTTTTCGTCTGCTTTTCATCCTCAGACTAATGGCCAGACCGAGCGGACTAATCAGACCCTGGAGACATATCTGAGGTGTTTTGTGTCTGCTGACCAGGATGATTGGGTTGCTTTTTTGCCATTGGCGGAGTTCGCCCTCAATAATCGGGCCAGCTCTGCCACTTTGGTGTCCCCGTTTTTCTGTAATTCGGGGTTCCACCCTCGATTTTCCTCCGGTCAGATGGAATCCTCGGATTGTCCTGGAGTGGATGCGGTGGTGGAGAGATTGCATCATATCTGGGGGCAGGTGATGGACAATTTAAAGTTGTCCCAGGAGAAGACTCAGCTTTTTGCCAACCGTCACCGTCGTGTTGGTTCTCGGCTTTGTGTTGGAGATTTGGTGTGGTTGTCTTCTCGTTTTGTCCCTATGAGGGTCTCATCTCCTAAGTTTAAGCCTCGGTTCATCGGTCCGTATAAAATATTGGAGATTCTTAACCCTGTTTCCTTCCGTTTGGACCTCCCTGCATCCTTTTCTATTCATAACGTTTTTCATCGGTCGTTATTGCGCAGGTATGAGGCACCGGTTGTGCCTTCCGTTGAGCCTCCTGCTCCGGTGTTGGTTGAGGGTGAGTTGGAGTACGTTGTGGAAAAAATCCTAGACTCCCGTGTTTCCAGACGGAGACTCCAGTATCTGGTCAAGTGGAAGGGATACGGCCAGGAGGATAATTCTTGGGTCACTGCATCTGATGTTCATGCCTCTGATCTGGTTCGTGCCTTTCATAGGGCCCATCCTGATCGCCCTGGTGGTTCTGGTGAGGGTTCGGTGCCCCCTCCTTGAGGGGGGGGTACTGTTGTGAATTTGGATTCTGGGCTCCCCCGGTGGCTACTGGTGGAATTGAACTTGTGACATCATCTTCCCTGTTCACCTGTTCTGATTAGATCTGGGTGTCGCTATATAACCTGGCTTCTCTGTTAGATGCTTGCCGGTCAACAATGTTATCAGAAGCCTCTCTGTGCTTGTTCCTGCTCCCAGACATCTACTAGATAAGTTGGACATTCGTCCATGTTTTGTTTTTGTATTTTGGTTCCAGTTCACAGCTGCAGTTTCGTTACTGTGTCTGGAAAGCTCTTGTTGATCAGGAATTGCCACTCTGGTATTATGAGTTAATGCCAGAGTCCTAAAGTAATTTCTGGATGTGCTTTGTTAGGGTTTTCTACTGACCATGAAAGTATGCTTTCTGTCTTCTGCTATCTAGAAAGCGGACCTCAAATTTGCTAAAACTATTTTCCTGCTGCGTTTGTTGTTTCATCTCATATCACCGCCAATATATGTGGGGGGCTTCTGTCTCCTTTTTGGGCATTTCTCTAGAGGTGAGTCAGGTCTTATATTTCCCTCTGCTAGCATTATTTAGTTCTCCGGCCGGCGCTGGGCATATAGGGATAAAAAGTAGGACATGCTACCTGGCTACTTCTAGATGATGCGGTAGGTTTAGTTCATGGTCAGTACAGTTACATCTTCCAAGAGCTTGTTCCTATTGAGGCTTATGCTAGTTCTCTGGCCATGGAGATCATGACAGGAGTCCCCTCTTCCATTTCAGGCTGGACCTCATAAACGGGACCCCCATTGCCGAGCCGCCGCTTAACTCGGTACGGCCTTTTCTCCCACTGGTACTCTAGTTTGTTGTGTGGGCACTTTTCCCTCACTAAGACTCGGTCTCCAGGCCGCAGGGCTGTCCCTTTTGAGGAGCTACCTGGGGATGCTCCAATTCTTGCAGCCGGTTCTGCACTAGATGTTGAATTGTCCGCAGCCGACGACGATGTTCTTGAACCCAGGAGTACACCCCCGTCCGTGGGTAGTCCTCCTCGGGTTCCATCGCCAGCTCTGCCAGTCCCTTCCCGGGTCGGCCAAAAAACAGAGAGTAGGGATTGAATCTGGTGGTGCTGTGTTTCTGATTGTTATACACCCACACCAATTCAGGGACGGACTCAGTCCACTTCGCCTTCTGGTCCTCTTCCAGGGTCCTCAGCATTTGAATCAGAGTGCAGTTAAATCTTTCACAAGCCCCATTCCCCTGTGGATGATATGAGGTGGTCCCGGACTTATCAATTTTGTACAGCTGGTGCAGCTCCTCCATCACTCTTCCGAGGAAGCAGGCCCCCTGATCAGAATGGATGCGCTTGGGACACCCGCACACCTGTATGAAGTGTTTGCAGATTGCGTGAGCAGCAGACTCGGCAGTCTGGTCCCGCATGGGCGTCACTATGGCAAATTTAGTAAAGTGGTCTATCATCACTAAACAATGCTCATAGCCTTGGTGTGCTGGTCCAATTGTCAAGTAATCTATTGCCAGTAGGTCCATGGGGCCAGAAGACCTCACTGTCTCTGTGGGAGCTCGTTGTTCTGGTGGTTTGATCAGCTCACAACTTCTGCATTGCTGGCATACTTTCTCCACAATGTTCCTTAAGTGGGGGTGATAAAATAGGCGCTGTAACCACTGGAAAGTTTTTTCTGGCCCAAAGTGTGCTCCTTTCTCAGGTGCTTCCTTAGCCACCTGGTCTATCAAGGACGAGGGAATCACCGTCTGCCATACAAGACTGAGTTCTGTTTGTAGGAATACCTTCCAGTACAGGATACCATCCTGCAACTGGAGCCTCTCCCACTAGCGTAGCATCTTCAGTACTTCAGATGACATGGACCTCCTCTCATGCTGATTGGGCATTTGTTCAGACACGACCCAACTTCTCAACTGAGCTAGCTCCGGATCCTCCTGCTGCACTTGGACCCACTCATCGTGGGGCTGCTCCAGCAAATTCACACAGGCTTCTTCCTGTTCAATTTCCCGCACCGCTGCCACCATCCTGGCAGTCTCTCCAAAACCTAGAACCTCTACATCTTCCAGTTCTTCATCCTGGCTGGGTGCTGGTTTGCGATAGTTTACTTGGGAGAGGGCATCGGCATGAACATTCTAAGCTCCTCTTTTATACGAAATTCTGTATCGGAACTTGGCCATTCGGGCTACCCAACGTTGTTCTAGGGCAACTAACTTGGCATTCTCGAGATGGGCCAACAGATTGTTATCGGTGCGTACATGAACTTCTGAGCCAGCCAGATATTCCGTGAACTTCTCAGTCATTGCCCACACCAGCGCCAACAACTCCAGCTTAAATGAACTGTAGTTTTCTGGATTCCTTTCCGAGTCATGCAAAGACCGACTGGCATATGCGATGACGTGCTCTTTCCCGTCCTGCATCTGTGATAGTATGGCCTTGAGGCCCTGCAGGCTCCCATCAGTGTGCAAGATTAACGGTTGTGTGAAGTCAGCATAGGCCAGCATGAGGGCCTCCGTCAAAGCCTTCTTCAAAGCCAAGAATGCCTCCTCCTGACGCTTCCCCCACTGTATGTTCCTGTTTTTGGCGCAAGAGGGCACTCCCCTCAACAACTCCTGGAGTGGATTAGCAAGGCAGGTAAAGTCTTTGAATCCCAGGAACGCATGCATATCTTTCACAGTTTTTGGAGTTGGCCACTCTTGTACCGCAGCGATCTTCTCTTGGGAAGGCCTCACCCCCTCAGCGGAGACAACGTGTCCCAAGTACTCAATCTCGGTATGGAAGAGGTGACATTTCTGGGGTTTCACTTTCAAGCCATACTTCTGTAGCCGACTCAGACCTTGCTCTAGTCTCTGCAGATGCTCCTCAAAGGTGGGGGCAAAGACGATGATATTGTCCAAGTAGATCAAAGTGGCTTCAAAGTTCAGGTCTCCCAGACATCTCTCCATGAGTCGCTGAAATGTTCCTGGGGCGTTTGCTAGGCCGAAGGGCATCCGGTCGAACTCATACAGTCCCATCAGAAGGATGAAAGCCGTCTTGGCTCGGTCTTGCTCAGACATGGGCACCTGCCAGTAGCCGCTGGCCAAGTCTAACGTGGAGAAATATCTGGCATTCCCTATTTGTCCTCAGACCGGGAGCTCTCTCTCTCCCGGAGCGCAGCTGCACCCTACTCTGCATGCTGCTCAAGCTGCTCTGTCCCCTGCACGCGTGCCTTTCCCGCTCTCTGCCCACTTCCTTCCTGTCCCAGTCTCTAAGTCTGCCCCTTGGGGAACCTACAGCACAGCTCAATGGTTCCAGGCACATAGCCGAGAAGGTAACCGCCCCCAGACTCTTCTTGTGTTTTACCTCCTTACACAGCAGCATGCTGTGAAGGTGTTTTTCAGCAGGAGGGATAGAGAACATGGTCTGGTTCAAAGGGAAGTTTGATGGTGTAAAATACATTGCTATTTTTGAACAAATGTTTTGGAATGTGCTAGTCAAAGCCCCGACCTTAATACAATAGAGAATCTGTGGTTAGACTTGAAGATTTCTGTTCAGCAGAGGAAGACATCTAACTTGAAGAAGTTAGAGCAGTTTTACTTTGAGGAATGGGCAAAAATTCCACTGGCAAGGTATGGAAATCTCATAGAGACTTATCCAAAGTGACTTTCAGCTGTAATTGCTGCAAAAAAGGTTCTACCAAGTACTGACCTTAGGGGGCTGAACAGTTATGCCCACTTAAGTTTTCAGTTATCTTGTCCTATTTTTTGTTTGCTTCACAATACAAAGAAAACCAAATGTTCACAGTTGTGGGTATGTTCTGTACATGAATTGATGCAAAACGTATACAAAACTCTAAAATTACAGGTTGTGAGGTAGCAAAACACAAAAAATGCCAAGGGGATAAATGCCTTCAGAAGGCACTATATCATCATACAGGAAACGTTGGTGGCTAATATTGTGAATATGAAATTATCTAACTTCTGGAGAAGAAATCAATACATTTTCAGATAGAAAGGAACCAAAGATATGTTCATGTGGCTATAGTGGCCTTAGCTACAGAATGGATAACTGCAGGGAGCTGACTGTCAACATGGCACTAGCATTCGTGCCCCTTGACAGAGCAGAGAGAAGACGAAGAAGCTGCTCTATTGACATGAGCTTGGTAGAACAGGCAGAATTCTGGTGCATTTACCTTGATAAATATGCTACAAAATTTAAATGGGTTTTCTGTGACGTATTTATTTTTTACTTTGTGCCTAAAAACTAACAGGCAGGTAGTTGCTCTGTTAGTTTTTAGACACATAGTAAAAAAAAAAATAAGTCACAGAAAACCTATTTAAACTTTGTAGCATATTTAGCAAGGTAAATGCACCCGAATTGTGGCACAATTAGTTTAACAGACATATTTATTAAGTGCTTTAGATACTTTCTGTCATTTATCGGACAGGAAGGTATTGTCTCACTGAAAGAGGCCTATACCACAAGTCCAAAAATTATTTCTGACACAAAGTCAGCCAACTTATATGTGATGTAAACTTAGACTAGACATACTTAAAATAAACCACATTTGTCAAACAACGTGAATTACAGTAATTAATCTGAAAAATATTTAGAATTGAGAGTCCTCAGTGGTTGATACCTTTTAATGGCTAACTGAAAAGATGGTAACAAATTGCAAGCTTTCGATACTACTCAGGTCCCTTCATCAGGCATAGACTAAAAGAAATTCTGGAGAATCACATATTTATGCACAACACATCACAGAAAAATGCCATAGATAAGACAGGTGATGTGAAGCAGAACTACCATTATGTGAGTGATAAACAGTTATGTCCATAATTTCCTGTATCAGTAATTAAACTGGAATTTTAAGACTGTCCAGTCTCAGTTTACACTTTAAATTAGACAGGATTGATAAATGTGACCCACTGTCTTTAAAAGAAAAAAAAACAATGGAAAAAGAGTGGAAAAACATGGGATGAAATATGTGCAGGATGTTTTCCATTTCTATCTGTATGTATGTACCATGACACAAATATATATAATTTTTCATTGCTGAACTAATAATATACATGATGATGCTTGCACTTCTACATTAACATTTCCTCTTATTTCCTCATATTCCTTTTATTTGTAAATAACGTTGAAGGCATTATTGTACGTTATTGTATATGCACAGTGCGACCGCTTCTGTGACTCAAGGTTGTTAAAAAGGTCCATCAGGCGGCTTCTAATATCCTTCATTCACAAGCAAATCCAATGAGATGCTGTCTCTCAAGGTTAAGCTCATTTTCAGATAGAAGGCAGACTGTATAATTTTTTATTGACGGCCACGAATAGGCTTGTTGGAATATAATTAAGGAGTAATTACCACTTCCAGCAGCCACTAGAAATAATGTAGACAGGAGAAGTGACCAGAAATAGGCTTGCGAAAAAAAAACGGAAAAATATCTCACTTTGCCCCCACACCCAGCACTTGTATATAGAACTCTTGTGTTTAGCTATAAAGCCAAGAACAATGATGAAGCATCTGCTTGCTGTTAATCATATGGTTGTAATGGAAAGCTGTCCTTTCTTGTAGATCAGTCTGAATCCTGCCTTTAAAGATCCTATGGTTAGTCAGAGCTCGAAAAGCTCAATACAGGGCTAATAGCAAAGCAAAAAAAGCAAGAAAACAAACAAACAAAACATAACTGCACTGAGGATATATAAACAATTTTACTTATATGATTTTTTTATTCTCTCCAAAACAGGTGGAAATTGGAGACTTTGCCTCATCTTCCGATGTGTCTTCCCAGACATGCCTGAATGTTTGACCTGCAGGGGGCGCCTTCGCTCCGTTTAAATATTGATATAAAGGAAACAAACCTTCTTTTTTTATCCCCCCCAAAATTGTTTTGTTTGCAATAACCACAGATAATAAAAGATATGCACTTTCTAAAATGAATGAAAAAAATAACTTGGCATGCAGGAAGAACAATCTCTTATGTTTGGATAATTAAATGGTGGAAGTGATGTATAATTCAATGTCTGTTTGAATTGTATTATGTAATGTAGATTTTTCTCCCATAAACCTAAGAAATATTAACTGCTCAGAGCAAGTCACATATACACATGCAGCAGAGCGAAATGGATCGTGCAGCAGAGCCGAGTTTGTCTTTTCACTCGACATAAAATGGCAAAATCGATAACAGTGCAAAACACAACTACACAATTTATTGTTTTAATGAGTCACGAGAGGGAAAAATACAACTCTGCTACACCAGTATTTATAGGCAGAGGGTGGAAAATGCAGATTATTATAACATCTAAACCAATTATGAAAATGTATCCGAATCCAAGAGAAATATGTTCTACGGCATTGTTTTTTTTAAAGGGAATCTGTCAGTAGATTTATGCTATGTAATCTGAGTGCAGGATGATGCAGGGGCAGAGAATCTGACTACAGCTATGTGCGAGTTGCTCAGCAGCTTGTTGTAATTTCAATGCAATCAGTGTTTTATCAGCAGGAGATTATCACTACCTGACTAGGTGTCACGTGCAAGTGAGTCAAGCTAACATGTGTAACCCCGCCCACACCACTGATTGACAGCTTGTTAGCAATGTACATTGTAAGCAGGAAGCAGCCAATCAGTGGTGTGGGCGGGGTTAAACACAGCTCAGCATTTTAGCACTGCTACATTTACAGCAGAAAAAAAACAGGGATTCTATCAAAAAGTGCAGGAAGTGATACATCACTGGAATTAGGGTCTTTGCCCCATACATCATTTAGCTCTCAGATTCCATAGCAAACACCTGTTGACAGATTCCCTTTGAAGGGTTTTTCTCAAAGTAACAAGTTATTCCGTATTGACAGGTCCCATTAGTTGGACCATTGCAATCCATTGAAAGAGGCTGTGGAACCACAAAAATGGGATCTGCAGCACAGCCCCATCCTGAATTGAGCAGAGGTGCCCATTCATTGCCTATGGGACCACCAAGGAAAGACAAGTACAATGATTTTTTGTTTTCAGCAGTCCCATAGATCATGAAAGAAGTGGAGGGGAAGTATGCAGACCTCCTGTTTATTCAAGAATATTTCAGGATTAGTGATAATGCCCAGCAATTAGACCCCAGAGAGTTATCCCCCATCCCGTGGATAGCTTTTTATTTTGGGAATAACCTTTTAAGCTGGAGTTTAAATACACTTGAAGTTGTAACTTTTGGATTTAGGCCGGGGTCACACTTGCGAGAGCAATGCGAGAAACTCGGGCATCAGTACCCGGCACTGCTGCCGGCATTCGGGACCGGAGCGTGCATATAAATTCATGCAGCTGCACACTCCGGTCTCGAGTTCCGGCGGCAGTGCCGGGTATTGATGTGAGTTTCTCGCATTGCTCTCGCAAGTGTGACCCCGGCCTTAGAGATCTGATGGTGTCAATTACCGCACCATAGAAGGACTAAGAACTCATATTATTAAATACTATTGGTCCTGGCCAACTGAGAGATAGTAACTGGACATTATTCCTAAAGTGTGTCTTTTATTTTAGATAGCATTGGCACATACATTTGTCTGGGTCATAGTCTTACCATTAATACTGTGGGAAAGTGTTAAGTGGCCATAAGTCTGTACAGTCCTTCAGAAATAGAACATACTATTGAGCATAAAATAATAGACACTTCGTTCCATAGTGGTTCATTGTAGATGTTGTTTCATTTACCAGGCATGCAGCGTTTCGACCATGTTGATTTTTTTGGGAAAATATCATTTCTTGAACAAGACCAACATGGTTGAAACATTGAGTTTTGTACTTGAGAAATAAAAATCACAAACCTGGAACCTCTTCTGAGTGCTGCAGATCCTTTTACTTTATGGAAATGATTCTGGTCTCGCCTCGTTTGACCTTTCTTAGGGTAGTGTGTTTATCGCCTTTATTGCAGGTAGTAGAACATGTACCAATAAACTTCTTTGTACAGTTGGGCAAAAATCAAAGCATCAAAAATATATGAGAATGAACTCATAGCAGACTTGAGGTCCATCTACATGGACCGACCAGTGGCACAATACGACCACTCATCGGTAAACTTTACCGATCAATGGACATTTAAATGCCTGTTTACAGAGGCAGACTACAGTATATGATGTGCACTGAGTAATCTATGCTAGATCTCTCAGTATACATAAGCAGCCATAGTTCTCAGCAGCGTGAGTCCTGTTTACACAGGACAATGCACTACCAAGAACAATTTTTTTTTGAGCTGCACAAAATATCATTGCACCGCATGACTGAACACTTTGCTCATTCATCGGGTGATTGAAAGCCTGATTACATGATATGACAGTCTTGAAATGCGCATTTTTAACAGTGTAAATGCCCCATAATAGAGTTGCCTGTGCTTAAACTAGATGTCAGAAGTCCCTCTATGTGACTGCAGACTTGTGAATCATCACCTTGTGTGCGGTGCACGCTGTGAGAGTTCTCTAGTGCCGAGGACACACATTCCTATTAGATGGGCACTGCCTCGCTCAATGCAAGTGTATTTATCAAGGTCAGAAATAGTCTACTGTAGTCGGAAAGTGGCCAGGTGTGTACATATTGCATACTTGTGGTCACATGACTGCCCACTCATGGTGCAGATACTGGAGGCCCCTCACAGTGCGCGCGTTGTGAGAATTAAGACTATTTAAGACTAGACAACCCCTTTAAATGCATTGTATAATAAATCCATAGAAAATGGATCCTTTATACGGATGATGTACATGATTTTGGAAACATGATGAATTGGAGCTTATTCAGATTCTCTTACTCCAACATCCATCTTTGTTTCATTATTAGCTAAAATATTATTAAAATGCCATGCAAACACCAATCCTGTTTTGTCATCCAATGGTTTTACCATACACCAACCACGTTTTCATTATTTCAGCATATCACGGTGTATTAGAAAACTGTTAGTCCTTTTAAAATGTAAAAGAAAAAGGGATAAAAAGTCAAAAAGACCTGAATACTAAACAAAAACCAATCTGTGATCTCATAATTTACAAACATATATTTAACCATTCACACACTTCAAAATTAAAAGGATAATAACAAATAAAGATATTGGGACTGTGATTTTGTATTTTCTTTAAAAGGCTTAGGTCTAATTCACACCTCTGTATTATGTGGAGTACAAATATAGAATACAGCTTGTGGCATATTCCATTAGTCCATCTTGTACTTTTGTGCGCTTTCAGTTTTATATGTAAGGGTGTTTTCACACCTATTAGTTGGTTCCATCGGGGCTTACTTCAGGACCTCCGCAAAATGGGATTCTGACGATCGATGGAGCCATAATCTATAATGTTGCTGAATGTTGCTGAACGAACGTGTGCTCTGACGTGAATTATTTTTGGGTGTGTATGCCTACTGGAGGCACACATCCAGACATAGTAGACTGCTTCTGGGTGTCAGTCTCCATCAGGCATATATATGCTGAAAATGATGCACGACAAAGCACATGTTCACTCTACCGGCACAATTATAGTTTATGGCTCCATCGGCGCATAAGCACGAATCCCGTTTTACAAAGGATTCAGATGTAAACCCGTCAGGACCAATAAACGGTGCGAAAGCAATGTGTGAAAGCACCCCATAACAGTTTCACAACTGACTGTGGCCTAGGGACGCTGTGAGTGACAGCTCAGCTGCCCTATGTAATTTGGAGTTCTCTGGACTGTCTGTTTCGCGAGTGACAGTCCCGTCATCCAATCTGATCCTGAGGCTAGTTGGGCTGTCAGTAATTTTATTGACAGCCCTGCTGCTCAATTTGGTCTACCCTGTGGGCATTTGGGCAGGTAACTCCCATCCTTAGATGATTTGCTAGGTTTTTATCTGGCTTACTGCGAGCAGCAGGTTGTCAGTTGTAGTTTTGCTTTAGTTTGGTGTTTGTGCGTAGCGTGTCTGACTTTTGATCTTGTTTATGACCTTGGATCTGTTCTGACAATTCTCTTGGATTATCCCTTTTGCTTTTGACTCTCTCTGACTTCAGGTATCTTAACCCGGAATTGGCCGCTGACTATCTGTTTGTTGTACTTCCTGGTTTTGACATACTCTTCTGTAATTTGGTCCCAGACTTTCTCCTGACCATGCCTTTGACTTACCCCTCTGTAATACAAGCCCTCCTGGTATCTGACCCTGGACCTCCTGACTACCCTGTCTCATGGCTTGCCCGTGAGTAATGAGGTTACACAACCTAAGCATATGGAGGTTTGTGGCATGTTCAGTAACCTGCTGTGTTACAGAAATAACTGCATATGTATTTTATATACAGTTAATTTACCCCAAACCAGCAAAGGTGTGCAGTAGGGAAGGGGTTAAGTCTTTCCAGATCCACTTCATGTTTAAATAACGGTAAGAATCTCTTAGGGGGAAAGTAAAGATAACAATAAGTCGAGTGATTGATTGAAATCACTGCTGATGATTATATAAAGATAGAGCTGTGTGGGTGGTAAGCTGAATTATCTTTAAAAGCAAAATGGCTTTTAACTTTCTATTTACATATGACACAGAGCAAAAGCAGCTTCCATTGTGTAAGAGTGAATACAATCGTTGTTTTCACATTGAAACAATTTAACTTCAGGCCCCTGCAATCTTGTAGGGTAGAGGGAAGTACATCATTGCAGCATATAATCATCTGTACAACACAATTGCTCATAGGTGAACTCTGAAAATCCCTTTACGGATGTGTATGATGTTATAGACATTATGTCAGTATTGGGGTAACGAAACGCCTTTGTATTCTCACGCACACTTATATCCTATTTGCTGTCATTGCAAAAACTGAAATGGTGCATCCTGCCCAAATTAGAGATGAGAAAATACAGAAAAGGACTGTTTAATGCTCCCTCTGTCCCTCATGGATAAGGGGGGGGAGGGAGGCGCAGCTTGAGGAGGCATTCTCATATGACCTTGGGGTAGGAATGCCCAATAAACGTACATTACAGGTCAAAAAAGGCCAATAGTTCCCAATGTGTGAATGAGTGATCCAAGAGATATCATTTCCAGTTATCCCTTATCTTATTACTGTAATTACTTATATGTTGAGTAATCAGATTATCTTCCATTATAAGCATAACATTCTGCAAGCCGTGCAATTACTGTTGTAATTTTTGCTCTAATTTATTTGTATTAATATGTTATGGACAGTGATTAAGGTCTATTTGGAGATAAAGAAATTATGATCATATGGAGCAATATACACATTTATCTATTCTAAGACAGAAGATAGAGAGCCAAGCAGACAGAGAGGACGAAAGAAAGCTAGATAGATAGATACAGTGGGGCAAAAAAGTATTTAGTCAGTCAGCAATAGTGCAAGTTCCACCACTTAAAAAGATGAGAGGCGTCTGTAATTTACATCATAGGTAGACCTCAACTATGGGAGACAAACGGAGAAAAAAAAATCCAGAAAATCACATTGTCTGTTTTTTTATCATTTTATTTGCATTTTATGGTGGAAAATAAGTATTTGGTCAGAAACAAACAATCAAGATTTCTGGCTCTCACAGACCTGTAACTTCTTCTTTAAGAGTCTCCTCTTTCCTCCCCTCATTACCTGTAGTAATGGCACCTGTTTAAACTTGTTATCAGTATAAAAAGACACCTGTGCACACCCTCAAACAGTCTGACTCCAAACTCCACTATGGTGAAGACCAAAGAGCTGTCAAAGGACACCAGAAACAAAATTGTAGCCCTGCACCAGGCTGGGAAGACTGAATCTGCAATAGCCAACCAGCTTGGAGTGAAGAAATCAACAGTGGGAGCAATAATTAGAAAATGGAAGACATACAAGACCACTGATAATCTCCCTCGATCTGGGGCTCCACGCAAAATCCCACCCCGTGGGGTCAGAATGATCACAAGAACGGTGAGCAAAAATCCCAGAACCACGCGGGGGGACCTAGTGAATGAACTGCAGAGAGCTGGGACCAATGTAACAAGGCCAACCATAAGTAACACACTACGCCACCATGGACTCAGATCCTGCAGTGCCAGACGTGTCCCACTGCTTAAGCCAGTACATGTCCGGGCCCGTCTGAAGTTTGCTAGAGAGCATTTGGATGATCCAGAGGAGTTTTGGGAGAATGTCCTATGGTCTGATGAAACCAAACTGGAACTGTTTGGTAGAAACACAACGTGTCGTGTTTGGAGGAAAAAGAATACTGAGTTGCATCCATCAAACACCATACCTACTGTAAAGCATGGTGGTGGAAACATCATGCTTTGGGGCTGTTTCTCTGCAAAGGGGCCAGGACGACTGATCCGGGTACATGAAAGAATGAATGGGGCCATGTTTCGTGAGATTTTGAGTGCAAACCTCCTTCCATCAGCAAGGGCATTGAAGATGAAACGTGGCTGGGTCTTTCAACATGACAATGATCCAAAGCACACCGCCAGGGCAACGAAGGAGTGGCTTCGTAAGAAGCATTTCAAGGTCCTGGAATGGCATAGCCAGTCTCCAGATCTCAACCCTATAGAAAACCTTTGGAGGGAGTTGAAAGTCCGTGTTGCCAAGCGACAAGCCAAAAACATCACTGCTCTAGAGGAGATCTGCATGGAGGAATGGGCCAACATACCAACAACAGTGTGTGGCAACCTTGTGAAGACCTACAGAAAACGTTTGACCTCTGTCATTGCCAACAAAGGATAGATTACAAAGTATTGAGATGAAATTTTGTTTCTGACCAAATACTTATTTTCCACCATAAAATGCAAATAAAATGATAAAAAAACAGACAATGTGATTTTCTGGATTTTTTTTTCTCAGTTTGTCTCCCATAGTTGAGGTCTACCTATGATGTAAATTACAGACGCCTCTCATCTTTTTAAGTGGTGGAACTTGCACTAGTGCTAACTGACTAAATACTTTTTTGCCCCACTGTAGATAGATAGATAGATAGATAGATAGATAGATAGATGATAGATAGATAGATAGATAGATACAGTTGTGGCCAAAAGTATTGACACCCCTGCAATTCTGTCAGATAATACTCAGTTTCTTCCTGAAAATGATTGCAATCACAAATTCTTTGGTATTATTATCTTCATATAATTTGTCTTAAATGAAAAAACACAAAACAGAATGAAGCAAAAAGCAAAACATTGATCATTTCACGCAAAACTCCAAAAATGGGCCAGAAAAAAGTATTGGCAACCTCAGCCTAATACTTGGTTGCACAACCTTTAGCCAAAATAACTGCGACCAACCGCTTCCGGTAACCATCAATGAGCTTCTTACAATGCTCTGCTGGAATTTTAGATCATTCTTCTTTGGCAAACTGTTCCAGGTCCCTGATATTTGAAGGGTGCCTTCTCCAAACTGCCATTTTTAGATCTCTCCACAGGTCTTCTATGGGATTCAGGTCTGGACTCATTGCTGGCCACCTTAGAAGTCTCCAGTGCTTTCTCTCAAACCATTTTTCTAGTGCTTTTTGAAGTGTGTTTTGGGTCATTGTCCTGCTGGAAGACCCATGACCTCTGAGGGAGACCCAGCTTTCTCACACTGGGCCCTACATTATGCTGCAAAATTTGTTGGTAGTCTTCAGACTTCATAATGCTATGCACACGGTCAAGCAGTCCAGTGACAGAGGCAGCAAAGCAACCCCAAAACATCAGGGAACCTCCACCATGTTTGACTGTAGGGACCGTGTTCTTTTCTTTGAATGCCTCTTTTTTTCTCATGTACACTCTTGTCACGGGAGTACTGGGTAGACTAAGGCTGGTTACCCGGGCCCCTGCGATATACCTCAGGCTAGGGAAACCCTGTCTGTCCCTTTCCCAGAAGTTACACTAAAGGTGTGCATGTCTGGGCCGCCAGGCCTGACCCTGTCTCCTGTTTCAGCCCTAATCTGAAACCACCACCCGCCAACCAGTGAAGAGACCACACACCAATCCCCACAGAAAACACAGACAGGGAAAACAGAAAAACACACCATGCCGCAGACACACAGGAATAAACTATAATGTGCACAGGGCAAAACAAATACAAATATAGGAAGGAGGAATATGACAAAGGATAATACACCACCAGCTACGATATTCCTACAAAAAGACCACCACTGTCATGTTCCCAATGGCAGGGAATTTAACAAATAACATGGGCAAAAACAGGACGAGCTCTAGGGTGATGGAACCTGAGCTGACCGCGATCCTGAACCTCAACACTCAACTAACAGTAGCCGGGGAGCGTTCCTGGGGGGACTCTAGACGCCTCGCGCCAGCCGGAGATCTAGCTTCCCCTATCAGAAGAATCACAGACCTATCTTGCCTCCAGAGAAATATTCCCACAGAAATAGCAGCCCCCCACATATAATGACGGTGAAATGAGAGGAAGGCACAAACGTAGTTATGAAAATAGATTCAGCAAAATGAGGCCCGCTTTAAGCTAGATAGCAGAGGATACAAAAGGTGCACTGCGCGGTCAGCTTAAAAAACCCTTCAAAATACCATCCTGAAATTACTTGAACTCATGTGCCAACTCATGGTACATGAGTGGTAATTTCAGCCCATCAGAGCAACCAGTAGCAGAGAATTACATATCTGCAAGCTGGACTAAAAACATGAAAGCAAACATGAAACAGGGAAATCAGAACTTAGCTTGTCTTGAAGGCTTTAGGAGCAGGTAACAGAGACACACTGATACATTGATAGCCGGCAAGGGAATGACAGGAAAGCCAGGTTAAATAGGAAACACCCAGCCTCAGATGGACAGGTGGAAACCAGAGACCGCCACCCACCAAAGTCACCCAGTACCAGTTGTAACCACCAGAGGGAGCCCAAAAACAGAATCCACAACAGTACCCCCCCCTTGAGGAGGGGTCACCGAACCCTCACGAGAACCCCCAGGGCGATCAGGACGAGCTCTATGGAAGGCGCGGACCAAATCAGTCGCATGAACATCAGAGGCGACCACCCAGGAATTATCCTCCTGACCATAACCCTTCCACTTAACCAAATACTGGAGTTTACGTCTGGAAACACGAGAATCCAAGATCTTCTCAACAACATACTCCAGTTCTCCCTCCACCAGCACCGGAGCAGGAGGCTCAACCGAAGGAACAACGGGCACCTCATACCTCCGCAATAACGACCAATGGAACACATTATGAATAGCAAACGATGCTGGGAGATCCAAATGAAAAGATACAGGGTTAAGAATCTCCAAGATCTTATAAGGACCGATAAACCGAGGCTTGAACTTAGGAGAAGAGACCTTCATAGGGACAAAACGAGAAGACAACCACACCAAGTCCCCAACACGAAGTCGGGGACCCACGCGGCGACGGCGATTAGCAAACTGCTGAGCCTTCTCCTGAGACAACTTCAAATTGTCCACCACCTGATTCCAAATCTGATGTAGCCTGTCCACCACCACGTCCACTCCAGGACAATCTGAAGGCTCCACCTGACCAGAGGAAAAACGAGGATGAAACCCCGAATTACAAAAGAAAGGAGAAACCAAAGTAGCAGAACTAGCCCGATTATTAAGGGCAAATTTGGCCAGTGGCAAAAAGGCTACCCAGTCATCTTGATCAGCAGAAACAAAACACCTTAAATAAGTTTCCAAGGTCTGATTAGTTCGCTCCGTCTGGCCATTCGTCTGAGGATGGAATGCAGACGAGAAAGACAAATTAATGCCCATCTTAGCACAAAACGTCCGCCAAAATCTAGACACAAACTGGGATCCCCTGTCAGAAACGATATTCTCCGGAATCCCATGCAAACGAACCACGTTCTGAAAAAACAAAGGAACCAACTCAGAGGAGGAAGGCAACTTAGGCAAGGGTACCAAATGAACCATCTTAGAAAAGCGGTCACACACAACCCAGATAACGGACATTTTCTGTGAGACAGGGAGATCTGAAATAAAATCCATGGAAATGTGCGTCCAAGGCCTCTTCGGGATAGGCAAGGGTAACAACAACCCACTGGCCCGAGAACAGCAAGGCTTAGCCCGAGCACACACTTCACAAGACTGCACAAAGGTGCGCACATCCCTTGACAAGGAAGGCCACCAAAAAGACCTGGCCACCAAATCTCTAGTACCAAATATTCCAGGATGACCAGCCAACACAGAAGAATGGACCTCGGAGATGACTCTACTGGTCCAATCATCCGGAACAAACAGTCTTTCTGGTGGACAACGATCAGGTTTATCCGCCTGAAACTCCTGCAATGCACGTCGCAAGTCTGGGGAGACGGCGGACAATATTACCCCATCCCTAAGGATACCAGTAGGCCCAGAGTCTCCAGGAGAGTCAGGCACAAAACTCCTGGAAAGAGCATCCGCCTTCAAATTCTTTGAACCTGGCAGGTATGAAACCACAAAATTGAAACGAGAAAAGAATAACGACCAACGAGCCTGTCTAGGATTCAGACGCCTGGCAGACTCAAGGTAAATCAGATTTTTGTGGTCAGTCAAGACCACCACACGATGTCTAGCACCCTCAAGCCAATGACGCCACTCCTCAAATGCCCACTTCATGGCCAAAAGCTCCCGATTACCCACATCATAATTGCGCTCAGCGGGCGAGAATTTTCTAGAAAAGAACGCACATGGCTTCATCACCGAGCCATCGGAACTTCTCTGTGACAAAACCGCCCCCGCTCCAATCTCGGAAGCATCAACCTCAACCTGAAAGGGAAGTGAAACATCTGGTTGACATAACACAGGAGCAGAAGAAAACCGGCGCTTAAGTTCCTGAAAGGCCTCCACAGCCGTAGGAGACCAATTAGCAACATCAGCACCCTTTTTAGTCAAATCAGTCAAAGGTTTAACAACACTGGAAAAATTAGTAATGAACCGACGATAAAAATTAGCAAAACCCAAAAACTTCTGAAGACTCTTAACAGATGTAGGTTGTGTCCAGTCACAAATCGCCTGAACCTTGACGGGATCCATCTCAATAGTAGAAGGAGAAAAAATGTACCCCAAAAAAGAAATCTTCTGGACTCCGAAGTGACATTTTGAGCCCTTCACAAACAGAGAATTGGCCCGCAGGACTTGAAACACCTTCCTGACCTGTAGAACATGAGACTCCCAGTCATCAGAAAACACCAAAATATCATCCAAATACACAATCATAAACTTATCCAGATATTCACGGAAAATATTGTGCATAAAGGACTGAAAGACTGAAGGAGCATTAGAAAGTCCAAAAGGCATTACCAAATACTCAAAATGGCCCTCAGGCGTATTAAATGCGGTTTTCCACTCATCACCCTGCTTTATCCGCACAAGATTATACGCACCGCGAAGATCTATCTTAGTGAACCACCTAGCCCCCTTAATGCGAGCAAACAAATCAGTCAATAATGGCAATGGATACTGATATTTGACTGTAATCTTATTCAGAAGGCGATAATCTATACAAGGCCTCAGGGAACCATCTTTTTTAGCCACGAAAAAAAAACCTGCTCCCAGAGGGGACGAAGATGGACGAATATGTCCCTTTTCCAAGGACTCCTTAATATAATTCCGCATAGCAGTATGCTCTGGCACTGACAGATTA
This sequence comes from Ranitomeya variabilis, assembly GCF_051348905.1. NCBI lineage: Eukaryota > Metazoa > Chordata > Amphibia > Anura > Dendrobatidae > Ranitomeya > Ranitomeya variabilis. Next base: position 51,271,221 of record NC_135239.1, on the reverse strand, counting down.
AATAAATGACCCTTAGGGAACTTACTGCCAGGAATTAATTCTATAGCACAGTCACAATCCCTATGAGGAGGGAGCGAATTGAGCTTAGGCTCCTCAAAAACATCCCGATAGTCAGACAAAAACGCAGGGACCTCAGAAGGAGTAGATGAAGCGATTGAAATCAGAGGTGCATCATCATGAACCCCCTGACATCCCCAGCTTAACACAGACATTGTTTTCTAATCCAGGACTGGATTATGAGTTTGTAACCATGGCAGACCAAGCACTAGTACATCATGTAAATTATACAGTACAAGGAAGCGAATCACCTCCTGATGAACGGGAGTCATGCGCATGGTCACTTGTGTCCAGTACTGCGGTTTATTCATAGCCAATGGTGTAGAGTCAATTCCCTTCAAAGGAATAGGAACTTCCAGAGGCTCCAGACTAAAACCGCAGCGTTTGGCAAATGACCAATCCATAAGACTCAGGGCAGCGCCCGAATCCACATAGGCATCGACGGAAATGGATGACAGTGAACAAATCAGAGTTACAGACAAAATGAACTTAGACTGCAGAGTACTAATGGCAAAAGATTTATCAACCTTTTTTGTGCGTTTAGAGCATGCTGATATAACATGAGCTGAATCACCACAATAAAAACACAATCCATTTTTCCACCTATAATTTTGCCGTTCACTTCTGGACTGAATTCTATCACATTGCATAGTCTCAGGTGCCCGTTCAGAAGACACCGCCAACTGGTGCACAGGTTTGCGCTCCCGTAAACGCCGATCAATCTGAATGGCCATAGCCATAGACTCATTCAGACCTGTAGGCGCAGGGAACCCCACCATAATATCCTTAATGGCCTCAGAAAGACCATCTCTGAAGTTTGCAGCCAGTGCGCACTCATTCCACTGAGTAAGCACCGACCATTTCCGAAATTTTTGACAATATACTTCCGCTTCATCTTGCCCCTGAGAGAGGGCTAATAAAGCCTTTTCAGCCTGAATCTCCAGATTAGGTTCCTCATAGAGCAATCCCAGTGCCAGAAAAAACGCATCCACACTGAGCAATGCAGGATCCCCTGGTGCCAATGCAAATGCCCAATTCTGAGGGTCGCCCTGCAGGAAAGATATTACAATCTTGACCTGCTGAGCAGGGTCTCCAGAGGAGCGAGATTTCAAAGAAAGAAACAATTTGCAATTGTTCCTGAAATTCAGGAAGGTAGATCTATCTCCAGAAAAAAACTCTGGAATACGAATTCTAGGTTCAGACATAGGAGTGTGAACAACAAAATCCTGTATGTTTTGAACTTTTTCAGCAAGATTATTCAGGCTTGAAGCCAAACTCTGGACATCCATGTTAAACAGCTAAGGTCAGAGCCATTCAAGGGTTAAGAGGAGGTAAGAAGCAGCTAGACAGCAATTAAGGGCTAGGCAGCAAAACTCTGAGGGAAAAAAAAAAAAAATTACCCTTCAACACTTCTTTTCCTCCTGCTTCAGCCCAAACAATTAACACTCTGTGGGCCGGCTATACTGTCATGTTCCCAATGGCAGGGAACTTAACAAATAACATGGGCAAAAACAGGACGAGCTCTAGGGTGATGGAACCTGAGCTGACCGCGATCCTGAACCTCAACACTCAACTAACAGTAGCCGGGGAGCGTTCCTGGGGGGACTCAGCTTGTCTTGAAGGCTTTAGGAGCAGGTAACAGAGACACACTGATACATTGATAGCCGGCAAGGGAATGACAGGAAAGCCAGGTTAAATAGGAAACACCCAGCCTCAGATGGACAGGTGGAAACCAGAGACCGCCACCCACCAAAGTCACCCAGTACCAGTTGTAACCACCAGAGGGAGCCCAAAAACAGAATCCACAACACACCACTCCAGACCGGAATCACAAGGCACAAAGCACAAGCTATAATCGGTGATGCCCAAAGTCCAGCACGACTATTTAAAGGCCGTGGGAGTGACCCAGCCTCCAACCAAATTACCAGCTAGATTAACCCCGAGCAAGCTGGATAAAGTCTAGCCGACGCCACTGAGCGTGTAGTGGATGTAAGTGGAATTACCGCTGTTTGTCGGACGCCCTAGTGTGAACAGCATCTGACATGACAGTACCCCACCTTCTACGAGGGACCGCAGGGCCCTCACGACTTATAGGACCCGGCTTGTCCGGATGGCGTTGGTGAAACATACTGACCAGCCGGTCCGCATGTATGTCCGAGGCTGGTACCCAGGACCTCTCTTCCGGCCCATAACCATGCCAATGTACCAGGTATTGTAATGTGCGGCGCACTACTTGAGAGTCAACCACCTTGGAGACTTCAAACTCCAAATTGCCATCCACCAAGACTGGAGGTGAAACACTAAGGTGGAACAGAGAAAGGTCACCAACATCGTAATAGAACCCAAAACTAGGGTATATTTAAACCAGAAAAAATGGGACCAAATATAGGACCATTATTGGACCACTGCATTTAAATTGACAAAAAAAACAATAGAAAAAAGGCAGCATAGAGTCCAAATAGATAAGTATAACAAGCTTTATTAATAATCATACCAGGTTTAAAAATGACATAGGGAGAATCCCCGTGCTGCACTCAGCACGCACCTAAAAGGACAGGTGGTGGGCGCCTATATATCCATATTTATGACCAAACCAGTTATGACAAAAAGTCATGGTGAATGTGCAGTTAAATACAATGGAAACACCTATGTTGAAAGGCACAAAGCCGAAACGTACGTCGGGGTGGACAGAGGTGAGGTGTCAGCCCACAACGTGAAGTATTCTTAATATCTTACTGGTATGTACACTTATATCTAGTTTGATGTGAATGTGCTTTTATGCATAATTTTTTGGACCTGAGGTCCAACATAGGTGTTTCCATTGTATTTAACTGCACATTCACCATGACTTTTTGTCATAACTGGTTTGGTCATAAATATGGATATATAGGCTCCCACCACCTGTCCTTTTAGGTGCGTGTTGAGTGCAGCACGGGGATTCTCCCTATGTCGTTTTTAAACCTGGTATGATTATTAATAAAGCTGTTATACTTATCTATTTGGACTCTATGCTGCCTTTTTTCTATTGGTTTTTTTGTCAAGACTGGAGGTGGCATAGGCACCGTGTCCACAGAACCCACCACCTTTTTTAATAAAGATCTGTGGAACATGTTGTGTATTTTATATACCGTAGGGAGAGCCAAACGGTAGGCTACCGGGTTAATGATGGCGGCAACCCTAAATGGACCAATAAACCTTGGACCCAATTTCAAGGATGGAATCTTGAGTTTTATGTTTTTTGTGGACAACCACACCCAGTCACCCACACTCAGGTCCGGACCAGTCACACGTTTACTGTCAGCCACTTGTTTGTATCTTGCACCTATGCTTAGCAAGCGCTGTTTCACTCTCCTCCACACGGATGCCAGTTGTGCTCCAAACTGGTCCTCCTCCGGGACGCCAGTAGAACCCCCCTGATGCAGAGTACAAAACGGAGGATGGAGCCCGTAAACACAAAAGAACGGGGACTCCCCAGACGATTCCTGATGGTGATTATTTATAGCAAACTCAGCCAAAGGAAGGAATGTCGACCACTCCTCCTGATTGTCAGAAACAAAACAACGTAAGTACTGCTCCAAATTCTGGTTCATACGCTCGGTCTGACCATTTGACTGAGGATGAAACGCAGAAGAATGCGACAACTTGATCCCCAGCCGTGAGCAAAAAGCTTTCCAAAATTTTGCCACAAACTGAGTACCCCTATCAGACACGATGTCAGACGGGACCCCGTGAAGTCTGACCACCTACTGCGCAAATACCTGAGCAAGAGTCTTAGCGTTAGGCAACGAAGGCAAAGACACAAAGTGCGACATCTTTGAGAACCGATCAACAACCACCAGAATGACCGTGTTCCCAGCAGAGGAGGGCAAATCTGTGATAAAATCCATGGAAATCTCCGTCCATGGCCTACTGGGTACCCCGAGAGGATGTAGTGTGCCAGCAGGACGAGAGAGGGACGTCTTAGCCCTAGCGCATGTGGTACATGCTGATACGTATGAGACCACGTCCTGTCAGATTTTGGGCCACCAAAACTGATGCGACACCAACTCCAAGGTACCCCTAACCCCTGGATGGACAGCATCATGATGCTCACCCAACACCTATAGGCGGAGATGGAGCAGTACAAATGATTTATTAATGTGAAGCTCTGGTGGTACCTCCTTCTGAGCCTCGGCAATCTCAGCCTCAACTTCGGTCGTGAGAGCCGAGACCACTACACCCTTTTGGAGGATGGGTACCAGATCTTCCCGAGGTTCTCCCCCCGGAAAACACCTGGACAAAGCATCCGCCTTAGTGTTCTTAGACCCAGGTTGGTACGTAACAAAAAAGTTGAACCGCGTGAAAAACAATGCCCAGCGAGCCTGCCTGGGGGACAGATGCTTGGCTGACTCCAAATACAGCAGATTTTTATGGTCGGTGATCACTGTAACCTGATGGACCGATCCCTCCAAGAATTGTTGCCATTCCTCAAAAGCCAACTTGATAGCCAACAACTCCCTGTTGCCGATATCATAATTACGTTCGGCGGGTGACAGCTTCTTAGAAAAGTAGGCGCATGGATGCAACTCGCACAAGGATGAGCCTTGTGACAGCACCGCCCCTACTCCAACCTCAGACACATCAACTGCCATGGTAAATGGTTTTGATACGTCCGGTTGCACCAGAATGGGGGCCGAAGCAAAACTGTTCTTCAGAAATTCAAATGCGCGCACAGCAGCCTGAGGCCAGGCAGAGAAATTGGTACCCTTTTTCGTCATGTCAGTAAGCGGTTTAGCAATGGTAGAAAAATCCTTGATAAACTTTCTATAATAGTTGGAAAACCCAAGGAACTGCTGGAGTGCTTTTAGGTTATCAGGCCGTTCCCAATGCAGCACCGCTTGCACCTTAGCGGCGTCCATTTTAAACCCTGAAGCAGACACAATATAACCCAAGAAAGGCAACTCCTGAACCGAAAATACACATTTCTCAAGTTTAGCATAGAGATTATTTTCCCTGAGTAGCTGTAACACCTGCCTCACATGCTCTAAATGAGTATCACGGTTGCATGAATAAATGAGAATGTCATCTAGGTACACAATAACGAATTTCCCAAGAACATGCGAGAATACATCATTTATGAAATGTTGAAAAACTGCAGGCGCGTTTGTCAACTCAAATGGCATCACCAAATTTTCAAAATGACCCTCAGGAGTATTAAAAGCCATCTTCCACTCATCACCTTGAAGGACTCTTATGAGGTTGTATGCCCCCCTGAAGTCAAGCTTGGAAAACCACTTAGCACCAGCCACCTGGTTGAACAAATCAGGTATCAGTGGCATAGAGTATGGATCACGAACCGTAATCTGGTTTAACTCCCTGAAATCCAGACAAGGGTGTAGTCCGCCATCTTTCTTTTTAATGAAGAAGAACCCCGCTGCCACTGGCGAAGATGAAGGCCTGATGTGCCCTTTGCTCAGACTCTCAGCAATGTAGTCTTTTAACGCTTGCCTCTCAGGACCAGAGATGTTGAACATCCTAGCTTTCGGCAATTTGGCCCCAGGTTTAAACCTAATAGTACAGTCATAGGGGCGATGTGGTGGCAATTCTGAGCAACCCTTCTCTGAGAACACATCCGCAAAATCCATCAGTGACTCAGGAATGCTTGGAGTCACAGTGGACACACATGTGGCCAGGCAATTCTGGCAAAATCCGCTCCACTGAATTATGTCCTGAGTTTTCCAGTCAATAACTGGGTTGTGCATAGATAACCATGGAAAACCCAGAACCATTTGTGCAGGAAGATTACTGAGCACCCTACATGTAACCTGCTCAGAATGTAGGACCCCAATGTTGAGTTTCACCTCAGCCACAAACTCAGTACTCTCCCCCTGTGGGAGAGGGGTAGCATTGATGGTGACCACCCGGATAGGATGAGGCAATTTTTTGACCGTGAACCCGGCCGTGCGCGCAAATTCCTCATCAATGAGATTAATGGCAGGACCACTATCCACAAAAACAGTGATTGGCAGCTCTCTGCCAGCGACCATAACTCTGGCAGGGAGCATACATTGAGAGACCACCATGGAGGATATGCATAAGCTCAAGATTGGCCTCCTCCACACCCTCTGAGCTTAGTAGTTTTCCACCGTTGCACTTTTCTTAGAAAACAGAGGACAAGCATTTACATAATGCCCCTTTTTACCACAGCAAAAACAGGCTCCCTGCTTCCTGAGCGAGGGGTCTTGCTGACGTGACACCCCTGCGATTTGCATAGGCTCCGTGGGCTCACCTGCAGCAACCTCACGTGCACTTACGACCTCCCCCATAGGTGGCATCTCTAGCGCCCCCTGATGCAAACGGCGATCAATGCGGACAACAAGACTCATGGCAGACTCTAGAGAAGCAGGAGTCTCATACATCAGAAGGGCTTGTTTAACCCTTCTCGAAACCCCATGTACAAACTGACTCCGCAGCGCCGGGTCATTCCATTGTGCGTCCACCGCCCAGCGGCGAAATTCAGAACAGTAATCCTCCACCAATCGCTCCCCCTGGCGGACAGCACGTATTTTAAATTCTGCTACAGCCAATCTCTCAGGATCATCATAGATGAGTCCAAGAGCAGAAAAAAAAACTCTCCACTGAGTTAAATGCAGCTGAATCAGAAGGTAATGAAAACGCCCATGCTTGGGGATCTCCATTCAGTAATGACAAAACCAAGCCCACACGCTGAGCCTCATTACCCGAGGAAAGCGGGCGCATACAAAAATATAATTTGCAAGCTTCACGGAAAACAACAAATTTACTGTGTTCCCCAGCAAACCTCTCAGGTAAAGGGATTTTTGGCTCTGCAACTCTACCTGCAGTTTCCACTTGCACATTAGACACCACAAGACCCTGTTGCTGAACTGCCCCCTTCAATTCTGTGACCTGTAAGGACAGCGCCTCCAACTGGCGGGTTATGGAAGTCATGGGATCCATGACATAAAAAAACTATTTTTTTGGGGGGGGGGCGATTATAATGTCACTGGAGTACTGGATAGACTAAGGCTGGTTACCCGGGCCCCTGCAATATACCTCAGGCTAGGGAAACCCTTGTCTGTCCCTTTCCCAGAAGTTACACTAAAGGTGTGCATGTCTGGGCCGCCAGGCCTGACCCTGTCTCCTGTTTCAGCCCTAAACTGAAACCACCACCCGCCAACCAGTGAAGAGACCACACACCAATCCCCACAGAAAGCACAGACAGGGAAAACAGAAAAACGCACCACACCGCAGACACACAGGAATAAACTATAATGTGCACAGGGCAAAACAAATACAAATATAGGAAGGAGGAATATGACAAAGGATAATACACCACTAGCTACAATATTCCTACAACAAGACCACCACTCCAGACCGGAATCACTAGGCACAAAGCACAAGCTATAATCGGCGACACCCAAAGTCCAGCATGACTATTTAAAGGCCATGGGCGTGACCCAGCCTCCAACCAAATTACCAGCTAGATTAACCCCGAGCAAGCTGGATAAAGTCTAGCCGACGCCACTGAGCGTGCAGTGGACGTAAGTGGAATTACCGCTGTCTGTCAGACGCCCTAGTGTGAACAGCGTCCGACATGACAACTCTATGTTGATGCCTTTGCCCAAAAAGCTCTACTTTTGTCTCATCTGACCAGAGAACATTCTTCCAAAATGTTTTAGGCTTTTTCAGGTAATTTTTCGCAAACTCCAGCCTGGCTTTTTTATGTCTCGGGGTAAGAAGTGGGGTCTTCCTGGGTCTCCTACCATACAGTACCTTTTCATTCAGACGCCGACGGATAGTACGGGTTAACACTTTTGTACCCTCGGACTGCAGGGCAGCTTGAACTTGTTTGGATGTTAGTCAAGGTTCTTTATCCAACATCCACACAATCTTGCATTAAAATCTCTTGTCAATTTTTCTTTTCCATCCACATCTAGGGAGGTTAGCCACAGTGCCATGGGCTTTAAACTTCTTGATGACACTGCGCACGGTAGACATAGGAACATTCAGGTCTTTGGAGATGGACTTGTAGCCTTGAGATTGCTCATGCTTCCTCACAATTTGGTTTCTCAAGTCCTCAGACAGTTCTTTGGTCTTCTTTCTTTTCTCCATGCTCAATGTGGTACATACAAGGACACAGGACAGAGGTTGAGTCAACTTTAATCCATGTCAACTGGCTGCAAGTGTGATTTAGTTATTGCCAACACCTGTTAGGTGCCACAGGTAAGTTACAGGTGCTGTTAATTACACAAATTAGAGAAGCATCACATGATTTTTCGAACAGTGCCAATACTTTTGTCCACCCCCTTTTTTATTTTTGGTGTGGAATTATATCCAATTTGGCTTTAGGACAATTCTTTTTGTGTTTTTTCATTTAAGACAAATTAAATGAAGATAATAATACCAAAGAATTTGTGATTGCAATCATTTTCAGGAAGAAACTGAGTATTATCTGACAGAATTGCAGGGGTGTCAATACTTTTGGCCACAACTGTAGATAGATGATAGATAGATAGATAGATAGATAGATAGATAGATAGATAGATAGATAGATAGATAGAAGCATAGCAGTACTCCATGAATGCCAAGACATATAGTGTTAATGGAAATAACTTCCAACTGCATTGTCCCTCAGCAAGATGTACTTCCAAAAAATGAGAAGGTTCTTAGCGCATAAATTGGCCAATTCATGCGTGCCCATCAACCATGGCAAGGTGACACTTCTCTGATGGGTCCTATCATAACCATTCTCTATCATACTGTACATGCCACTTTCAGGCTAAAAAGCCTACAATAATGGACAAACATGTCTCTCCTGGGCTGCAAGCCTACAATTTGAATGGGCAAGTAGATTTGGTTGAGAACACTTGCAGGTCAATGGGAGGAGTGCAGTGTCAGAGCAGAGGGACTCACACCCTCCAAAACAGCTATACAAAAAACCTGACCAGCACCTCCTATGTGTAAATGGGTGCAAGCTCTAGTGACTGCAAAATATGTATACACCCTTGTTGGTGACAGTGCAACAAGGCCTATGATGAAAAGAACATCATTCCTACTGTAAAGCATGGAGGTGGATCGCTGATGTTTTGGGGAAATGTGAGCTACAAATGCACAGGAAATTTGGTCAAAGTTGAAGGAAAGATGAATGCAGCATGTTATCAGCAAATACTGGAGGAAAATTTGCACTCATCAGCCCGGAAGCTGCGCATGGGACGTGTTTGAACGTTCCAACATGACAATGATCCAAAACACAAGGCCAAGTCGACCTGTCATTGGCTACACAGCAGAAAATGGAAGTTCTGGAGTGGCCATCTCAGTCTCCTGACCTCAATATCATTAAGCCTCTCTGGGGAGATCTCAAGCGTGCAGTTCATGCTGGACAGCCCAGGAATTTACAGGAACTGGAGGCTTTTTGTCAAGAAGAGTGGGCAGCTTTGCCATCTGAGAAAATAAAGAACCTCATCCACAACTACCACAACAGACTTCAAGCTGTCATTGATGTTAGAGGGGGCAGTACACGGCATTAGGAAATGGGGAGTGTGAACTTTTGATCAGGGACATTTGGATGTTTTGGGTTGTCACTATGATTTGAAAAGAGAAAACACAGTACTTTGACAATAAATGGCTTCACCCAACCACTAAGCATGAGTGGAGGAAAAGTTTTGTTGCTATCATTCATATTCTCCGAAAAAAGAAAGCAAAAATTCTGCTGGGGTATGTAAACTTTTGAGCACAACTGTAATAGATAGATAGATAGATAGATAGATAGATAGATAGATAGATAGATAGATAGATAGATAGATAGATAGATAGATAGTAAAATAGAGGCAGCACTCCCATATCTAAAGTTATGGAGAAAATGAAAAATGTATTGGCCCATAGTGACGACAGCATTTCATCCCAATTGAAAACCTTTCTCAACCTTTGTTAAAGTGCATGTGCCAAAATATTTAAAAGTGTGTCAATTATTTAGTCAATTATATAACATATTCATGTCACATAGAAGGTGCAAAATATTATGTAAATATATGAAGATATAGGTGATGCATAAATACATAAATACATAAATTGAATAGAAATACATATATTGCATATATATTGCATATATATCCAAATACATCACAGTATTACATTTGCAGATAATAATGCATGCAAAAAGTAGCTTAATTAATAATCAATAAATGTACGTGTTAGTGATTATATTTATAAACGGACTCATCCACCAGACACTTAGATTTAAATCACCGCCAAATACGGCGTCTCAGAA